>NC_092863.1:98017406-98019998 GCF_032062135.1 Pyxicephalus adspersus | reverse complement strand
TTTTTTTTTTTAATTAATGGTGTTATCTAACCTCCCAAAAATCAATTTTTATTCCAGGTAGTAATGCGACAAAAAATTTTGAATGGGTTGAGGACAGCAATGTTGTGGTGCTACTTTGAAGAAGAAAATTAGGCTGCTTTTTTGCCTTTTATTTATTTTTTTAGGGTAAAATATTGATGCTGGGTGTCTTTCTAGGGTAGCTAATAAACACTTAGGTATACATATGTCAAAGTGTAAAAAATATTTTTGGGTTTCATAGAGTAGGAACAGTCAAGACTTACTTCCGCAGATCGCTCAATCCCTCTGGAGCTTTTCTGGGATTTGGTCCCGCGCTGTCCTGTAGACTGCCTTCATCTCGATTGGAGGAAGCGCTGGGTGCCACTTTATTTCTTCGTCTTCCAGCTTTTGCCTAAGTCGCCCAATCTTGCACTGTACAGCTGTGAGATTGGGTGACCGAGCCGCTGTAATGGGAGGGGGCTGATGATATGCTTGATGAGATCTTCATTTACCCCCCTCCTGTGCATGCTCTGGGTTTTTAATACACTTTACACCTACTGGGGATCTTGTATGACAAAAGAAATCTGGCTTTTCTTCCATCTCTCCCTGAACACAATTGCTTCAATAAACCTTCTGTATGCAGTGGGTCACCCCTTGAAAAAGAGAAACAAATAGTTTCTTTTGCCTCAGAATTATTTTCACCCTGCTTTCTAACAGAGCTAGAAAGTAATGGAGTGCAACTTCAGGAATGCTCTGAAATGCACAATGAATTTAAAGACCAGGGGCTGTTTTTGCTATTTTATGCCAATTGATTTGGAGTGTGGGGGCAAAAATACATCTTTGCGTAGGCTTTACTTTTGCCATGGAAGTTGCATTTTACGATTTACTGTACAAAAGGTGTGTGTAGATAACAAAGAAAGCTTCTCAGCAGTGCATTACCAGTACTCTGTGATTAGGACACAAACCTTTTAGTGGTGTTCAGTTTTTTAACATCAATATGAGTATCTTCCGATGCAAGGAATGTGGTTACCTTCTTTTATTGGGATTTCAACTATTCCCCATTTATAAAACTGTAGAATTCTTTTTTCAAATCTATTCATGAAAGTAAAATGTGAAATCCAAAACTAAAACCTTCTGATGTGTAAAAATGTCATCTGGCGTTTATCACGAATCACGCCAGCTATATCCTGCACGCTCTCCATAGATTAATTAAAATCCTGTATCAGTACTTCCCTACTTTTATAATTTCTGATATGGTTGGCTGGCTTGTTCACATATTACATGCAGGTGTGTCCTGTTTGGCACATTGACAAAACCAGCAAAATGCACGGAAAGGAATAAAGGTAAAGACAGAAAAAAAACACAATTAAAATAAATAAAAATATAAATGGTAATTTGTGCATGGAATCATGTTTGGGCTGCTCATTTGCAAAACAAAAGGTTTGCAATTTGCCTTGTGGGAATAATGTTGTTATGTAAATGTGTTGTAGCAAAAAAAGAAGTACATGAATCATAAAATCTGTTAAACAGTAACATGGTGCTCAGCTTGCTGCATCATTACAACAAAGTTATATGAACATTTTTTATGACCCTGAACAACAATACAATTAAGATTGTGGCTTTATGTACGAATCACACGTTGTCAGCAAACTACACAGATATCCAGGCTGTGTGCTAACTAGAACTGGAGAAAATCTGAAGCAGGAAAGATGGGTATAGGCAGGGTAATTTGTGATTAATAGTTGAAAGAAACCTGGCATTAAAGAAAAATGGAAGCTTTGTTTGAATTCTCTGCACGTTCTTATACACTCCATATAGTGTTCTCCCCAGCCCCTTTTAGCTGGGCGTACCACCCAGCACTTTTCAGTATCCACCTGGCTGTTTTTCGGTGGTTACTGAAAAGTTTGGTCTCAATACAGGGGCCGTCTCCCACCCAGCTAAAATACATTTCTGGGAGCAACGCCGTCATATTTTCAAGATGCGATTTTTGCCTTGTCTCTAGCAATGCAGTGTCCACAAACTCTCAATTTACCATCTTTGGTCTCCTTTAGTGGTTGGTCTGGAATACCAGAACCCCCACATTTGATTCAGTTAAAGCAGAATTAAACTGACAGAACATTTGCACATTATGGCACACTTGCCTGTTGCCCCTCTCCAATGATGTGGCAGCTGTGAGATTTCTCTATTTCTGTGCCATTCTCACCCGGTCTTCTACTATCTCCATTGGCCTGGATTATATGGTGAACCTTCTGCATATGCATATGGGAGCTGCTTCATGTCTACATGGAATTTGCTGTGGGTATACACAGAGCTGCTCATGCACAACTCACTGTACAAAAAAACAATGAAGTCCCAACAGGTAGAGACCTCTTGGTCTCTTCTACTTTAATACCATACACATAACCAATACCAATACGTAGCATGCCAAGAATGTACCCTGAGCTCATCGTACATTCTACAGAAGTTTGCTATCTCCAGCAACTTTATTTATAAAGCATTTACAAAAGGATAAGGATCTTCCTTTTAGCCATGTGACTGAACATTTCCAATTTCATTAGACACGGCTGGGGATACCTGATGCTTATCTTGTTGTGT
>NC_092863.1:97984900-98015592 GCF_032062135.1 Pyxicephalus adspersus | reverse complement strand
ACTTCCCACCACTACATATCTCCCATCCTATTGTGTGTGAAATTCCCCCACCTACTAGATTGTAAGCTCTTCGGGGCAGGGTCCTTTCCTCCTGTGTCACTGTCTGTATCTGTCTGTCATTTGCAACCCCTTTTTAATGTATAGTGCTGAGTAATATGTTGGCGCTTTATAAATCCAGTTTATTATTAAAGATACTGGTTGCATCTGCATTCATATTTTTGGGAAAACAGGTAATGTAATTTAAACCGATTCACACGGCTCAACTTCCAGTCCCTAATCAATCCACAGAAGCCCCCCGCTGGATTCCAATGTTGCGGTGTTGTCATTTGCTCTGTCATAGTGGGACCCAATTCAAATCCAGCAATAGGCCACAGAGTAGCTGCAAGTGGAGTCCTAAGTAAAGATATTTTTACTCGTATGTGTGGAACGGCCATCTAGAAAAGTGAGAATAACCTTTATTAACTTACATTTGAGATGTCTCGAAAGTCCTTCCTTTAGAAGCTCTTTCCCATCATGTATTTTTAGACTTCCTCAGCTTGTTTTTACAGGGATCAGGATAAGCTGCTAACAGGAGAAACTTCTTTCATTAATTTTTCCTGTCCGTGACCTTATGCTTTCTTGTTATACTTGAGGTAATTACCAGTTGACTCGCATAACACTGCACCATGCAACTTGGAAATCCATGAAGGCAGTAACATTGCATCGGACGTAGGAACAGCATGGATGAATGTGGTTAGTAAAAGCTGCAATTCCATCACCTGCAGGGTTCAGGCATATTAAATATTTAAAAGTCAGGGTAGCTGCAGTTGATATTTTTATGTTCTCACGGCAAAAGGGAACAAATAGCTGCACCTAGCTCCTTAATGTTAATTTTCTGCCTTATGTTTATTACAGTGTAAGTGCTTTTTGGAACACAAGTCCCGTTGTGGGATGCTTGAGATCTGGCCATACTCATTGATTATGTTCACATGATGTGCACATATGTCATTGAATGATTCTATCAATGTGTAAGGTCAGTACAGATGTTGTCAGGGTATTGCTTGAGATCAGGACTGCAATCCAACACTCATATAAAACTGCTTTGTGTAAGGAATGAAATCCAATGCTCACAAAATATTGATTGGGATCAGGAATGAAATCCAATGCTTGCAAGATATTGCTGTGGATCTGGGATAGCAACCAACATTCAAGTTATTTGGCATCAGGGATAAAATCCAGTCTTCCAGCAAAATGAGCTTTTTCAATTGTGCACATGACTGATTTACTTTGTCCTGTTAAGTATCATGCATTCCATTATTTATATCTTAATGGTGTGTTTCCTTGCTAATTTGACAAATCGGAATAAATATATTAAAGTTTCAATAGCCATTATCACTTCTTAAAGAAATAGTGAATATAATATAAAGTGAATATAACCTACCACCAAGTCAAATAAACTGGGATATAAATCTGTCCAGTTAGAAAGCCTCAATGATTCTGAATTCATTTTACCTTCTTTTGTGCAAAGCAACAAGTGCACAGGGGATGCAACAGCAAGTCAACTCCCGAAGATTGATGTCTTGCATTTTGCTTGTTCCTTTGTCATACCTGATACTGCTACGGTTGTACATGTAGACCAAATCCAAAGTGTGCAGACACATTCACATCCAAGGTTTGCTGTGTTTCCCAGTACAGTCTCAAAAGCATGGAGGTGATACCAGAAACTTAGCAGTCCTTATACAGAAACAACTGGACAGGCCTGCAGATCAGGGGTGGGCAAACTTTTTTTGGGTGAGGGGTCATAATGAATTTTAAAATTTGACCAAGGGGCCGGGCCAGTATCAGATAGATGGAGCGTGTTTTTATGAATTGATATAAATTACGTGTAAAAGCCATTACCTGAAAGAAAACTAAAGTGGAAACAGTGTTGCTGGTCATCCTTGTTTTCCAGTGGACAATTTTGAACCAATATTTGACGGGCAGGTCATTTATGGCCCAAAGGCCTTAGTTTGCCCATGCCTGCTTTACAAGGACAACTGGAAGGGATTGGTATTTGCATCTTTGTGAGTGTAGGAACAGGTTTACACAGCCAGAGCCATACAAGATGGCCTCCAGTTGAGTATATTTCTGACCATGTGGCATGTGGGCCTGACATCCTGCAATGAGACCTTTGCTCTTAATCTGGCAAGGAGCAACTCAATTGGCATTTGTCAGAAACCACCAGAATAGGTAGGTTTACCATTGACCCCCCCCATTTGCTTCACAAATGTCTGCAAATGCCATGGTGAATTTTCTTCTGCAACATCATCCACCACAACCAGTTTGGCAGTAAATTAGTGATGGTCTGGGGGTCATATCTATGGAGGGCCACACAGACCTCCACTAATTGTACCCTGACTGTTGGTTACCAAAATGAAATCCTAAAATTCATTGTCAAACCTTACACTGGTGTAGAGGGGCTGGTGTTCTAAGTGGTGAACAGTGCCTGGCCTTATGTGGCTGAGGTGTGTAGGCAGTTCCTGGATGACCAAGACATTAATGTAATTACGTGACTTCATGTTTCCCACAGCCAAACCCAACAGAGTCCTTCTGGGACATTATGTATTGGTGCATCGGACGCCGCCAAGTAGCACTACAGACTGTCCAGGAACTCTGATACCTTGGTCCAGACCCCGGAGGAGGTCCCCCAGGACACCATCTTCCATCTCATCCAAAGCATGCCCACATGTTGTTACGAGTGTATACAGGCACATGGGGGCTATACACACTACTGAGACACATTATGGGTTGTGATGAGATTCATGCAATTAAAACAGTTTATAAAGCAATTGGAGGAGTTAAAGCAGAATTAAAGTTAAATCATGAAAAAATATGAATAGGCAGACCCTTTTAATTCAATAAAATTGCCTGCCAGGCCATAGCGACCCAACTCTTACACATGTGCACAGGTGTTAATTCATTCCCGGCATTGTGCATGAATACCTCAGTGTACAGGCAGGTAAGTATGTTTTATTACAGGGAGGGACATGCAGTGTCAAATGTGCAATAAACAACCTGTCTGCTTTGTTTCACTTATGTCATTTATGTGTTCATAGGTCAATTTTTTAGGCTGCCCAGGACATACCTTCTTGCTAGTAATAAATACATAGTGTTTGTAGACTGCCTAGCAACTTTATGTGAATGGCAGGATATGAGATGTGGCCTCCTCCCAGCCGTTCAATTCAATGGTACTAATACCAACAGATGAATACACAATTCTGGGACAGGATGCAAGTGTTCCAAGATTCCTGAGAAAATCCTTACAAGGATGCAGAAACTTTATTTATGGGACTTCTCATGTAGTGGTTTTATTAGGTGGGGCAATAACACAAAATGCATAACACAAAATGCTGATCAATGACCATTAAAAGGGTTATAATTTCAGATTCAAAGGTTGTTGGTCCAATAAAAACCAATGGTGCAAGTCCTCCAAAAGCCTGGCAAATATGTTCTATTTTATAGCAGTCTATGGTGACAAAAGTTGAGTAAATCACGGTAACTCCAATCAGATTTTGCATTTATCAATCTATGGTAGTGATCCACTCAAATACAAAATATTTGGCGTCTGCTGGAAATTATGAGCTTTGCTCATCATCTTGTCTTCCCACCACCATGCTTCACTATTGGTCAGCAAACACCACCCATCATGTTAGTAGAACCAGTAGCAAGGTGCAGTTGTTGCATGAGATGCGCCTGCTTTCTGCACTGAGGTTGGGATTTGAACCAGTTGGCATAGAGATTTATTATAAAGCTTTGTGCTGTCTGATTTTATATTCTTGCTTGCACTTTGATTGCTGTAAGGCGGAACTAAACCATGAGGACACCCTCCTGTCTCCATTGTTTTGTGGACGTCACCATTTTCTTTCTTCTTTTCTGCATTCTGATCCTCGGCCATCGTGCTTTACTGGGACGATATAACTCCCGCACAGGTGCTTGGTCCCGGCGCAAGGAAAGAAAACTGAGATGGTTGGGTATCCTGGTCAACAAATGCAGTGTGGCTGGCCAGTGATCAGGCAGGTAAAAATACTTACTGCTGGAGGGACAACACTGGTCCTTTTCTCCATTAGGGACATGATACCAAATTTTTAAAGCTAAACTTTAGTCCCACTTCAAAGTAGATCTATAATGGGGAAGCTAGTGAAGTGTGATATAACCAAAAGTGTCTGAACAAGAACCTTTGTGGCAGAATAATGTATAGCAAAGCTGGCATTTTTCTGTGTTTTGCACAGAAGAGCCAACCCTATAACATATGTTCAATACATTATCTGTTACGGCTCCACAGGGCAAAGGGGCGGACCCACTGTATCACCAACCCAGTGGGTGGAGACGTGCACGGGGCGCAGGGTCTAAGCAATAGCTTGGTCTTCTCCAGAGCCTCTAGAGGTGAGGATGTTGTGCGGCCCCCGTGCCCGCCAAGGCAGGTGACTGCTGACTGAAAGGAATCAACAGAGAAGTACCAGAGCAAAATCCAAAAGGGTAATCGAACAAGCAAAAGATCAGGACAGGCAGCAAACCAGAGTAGTCGCTAAACAAGCCGAAGGTCAGTTCACGGATAGCACAGGCACAAACGCAGAGGATGGAGCTGTAGAACAACAAGGAACTCCTTGTCCAGGCAACTTCCTGTTGCCAGGTCACTTCCTTAAGAAGGGGATGACAGGTGATAAGTGTAGGTCATGTGAGCCGCAGATTACAAACCCACCAGCAGAGGGAGTGCTGGGGAAGCGACAGCCTCAGGAGTTATTCAGGTGCCTGCCAGCAGATGGAGTGCGTCTACGGAACACCCTAGTTCTCTGAGGCAAGGGAGCAGCTGACAGAAAAATCACATGACCTAGACCAGGAAGTGTGCAGAGTGTTGGATCCAGAAACAGAGATGGTGCTGGTAGCAGGGGACTGCAAGGAGGGTAAGCCAGAAAGAGGCACAGATGACCTAGACCTGCGGGATTCTGTGACATTATCTCTCTGAGTCTCTGCGTAGGGCGTCCATAATCTCTGGGGGCCCCCTGACAGCGATGCATGTTGGCTGTTTCTGGGGACCCCCTAGCGGCGAGGCACATCGGCCATCTCTGGGGGGCTCTCTGGTGGCGAGGCGCGTCTGCTGTCTGTGGGGGCCCCTCTGGTGGCGAGGCGCGTCTGCTGTCTCTGGGGGCCCCTCTGGTGGCGAGGCGCATCAGCTGTCTCTGGGGGTCTTGTGGCGTAGTACTCCTGTACTCTTCCTGCACTCTGCACACAGTTTTCTGTAGCATTGCATGCACTGAATATTATGGCAGCCCTTTGGACATGTCTGAATCTCCAGTTGTAATACCTCTACTACCAAAAAAGTTAACAGGTTATGATGTCAATATTTATATAAATTTATTACATACTAGATATACAATTTCCCTAAGTAGTAGCTTTATTGTATCCATTGAAGTGAAATGTATTCTAATAATTATAACATCTTCATATTTATATGAAATCCATGTCAGATTGGTTACCTTGTTCTTCTCTTTCCAAAAGCTGTCCAATGGCGCCCTCTACTGGCACTAATTACTAACTAAAAATAAACTTTTATGCTCACTTTTTCATCAGACAATGCAATTTAGCTGAACAAACTGACATTAAAGAAATGAAAACCTAAGAAAAGCAGAGGAGTTGTCATTTGTTTCTTTTTATTCTCTAGGAAAATGAAACAAGGAATTTAATTGAATTTCTATCTACATTTGGTATGCTTGTTTAATGTTCCTGGCCCCAAATCCCCCCCCACCGCCAGAAGTCTTAAACCCTTTTAGCTCTCATACCTGCATATTTGCACTATTTTACGTAATTTATTTGTTTTGTATAGAATAGGGACGGATTACTTTTTTGCTCCCTGCACCATGCCATTATTATTATTATTATTATTAATATTAATAATAAACAGGATTTATTTACTACCAACATATTACACAGCACTGTACATTAAATAGGGGTTGCGAATGAGAGACAGATACAGACAGTGACACAGGAAGAGGAGAGGAACCTGTCCAGATGAGTTAACAATTTAGGAGGTGGGGGAAGTATCACACAAGGAGGGGAGATATGGAAAGGTGATAAGTGGTAAGGGTTCACCAAAGGTGCCAGAATTATCATGGTGGAGAATTTTACTATGAACAGCTCTGGATTATCCTTACCCTGTGGTCTTAGCGGCAGGTAAAAAGGAGTGTCCCTAGTGGGGACCCCAATAAGAAAACACAACGGAAGGTCTAACCTTTCCCTGCCTTACATATACTTATGTGTGAGATGATGCATTTTATTTTGTTTCTTTCGGAGAAATCAGATTTTCTTTTTGTTTTGCAAAAAATGTTTTATTTTGTATGCAATCTATGAACAAAGAAAAAAACAAATAAACTTTGTTTCCTCATTCTTGAATGGAAGAGGCTTTAGTAAGTGTACAAAGTTTCAGAGAACGGTCGCTGCAAGTGTCTGCAGCAATGATCATTCAAGCAAGAGGAGGCACTTTAATTGGCTTTGGTGATGTACAGCACCCATTCCCAATTCACATATTTCTACCTTTCCCTAAAGCTGCATTCTGTAATGTAGCCTAACTCTAATGAACAGCAGCTCTGGTTTTTCTGACTTCCTTTTTTTTTTTGTTAGAAAAATGTAAAGTGTGTGTGTGTGTGTATGTATGTATGTAAATATATATATAGGGGCATCTTAAAAAGAACAATTCCGAAATCCAGTAGGGGGAAATGGCACACAAAAATTATTATATAGTATAGGACTAAAAAGTGTTTAGAGGTACAGTTACATAACTAAATAAAGTCAAACTTTTAGTTTAAAAAAAAAAAAACCTTTATAGGTGTAAATCTGTTGATTCCTCTGCGATTCCAGTCCAGTAGGTCCTGCTCCATCCCGTCTTCCCTCCTTTTTCCCCTCCCATACCGGACAGTAGGCGTCACCATCTTCTTCAGTCTCCTAACGTCACATGATCTCGCACTGCACAGGTGCTCTAGGTCAGTGGTCGCCAACCTTTTTGGACCTACGGACAAATAAATGGACAGACTCTGGACTGGGCATGAGCGGGCAGCGGTGTGTCACTGAAAGGGGAAGAAACTTCCCCCAGAGTGATGTCATGATACCAGTACCCCCTACTCTCCCATCACAGGCTCAAGGACACAACCCGCCCACCGCCCTGAGCCTGCAATGCATACAGGGTGTCCGGTGCGGGTCCCCCCAGCGGGGTTCTTCTCCTGAACCCCCTGGGGGGCGCATCGGCCAGAGCCGCGGACCACCGGTTGGCTACCGCTGCTAGAGGTTGACAGGACTTATGTGTCCCAGGAAGCTGCGACCACAGCAGTAAAGACTGAAGGGTAGGGGTAAAAAAAGTCACCCTTTTATGTAATGTAAAAATTGCAATAGGGCCGCTTTAACGCATAGCTCCCATCACAATACAAAAATTCAATAGAAATAGTGGAAGCGAGTCAGACTACAATCAATGTTGATACCCTGAAGTAAGAGAAGACCCAGCCAACACATGAAAAAGAGAATATACAGATGGGGAAAGTTTGAAAGCTGCCGGACCTTTAACTTTAAGGTGCTATGAGAAGTAGGAAAAAGAGGAATAAAGAGGCAGATTTTCTTTTTCCTGGTGACAACATGGACCCCTTCTTTGCAATACATTGTAATTATCTTGTGCATGTCTGCTGTTCCTGGAGCTTGTCCTATACAACTAAAATTCAACGTGTCCATGTGCCCAACATTGGCACATCTCTCCAATGTCTGTGCCCTTATTTTCATATGGCTCCCCACCTCCCCATCTGCACAAAACCACACGCAAAGGTACCTTTCTATGAGTCTAATAATGGTGCAACCAAAGATTCATCCCCTCCTGCACCTTCCATAAGCTATTTGCGTTATGGAATTGTAGTCCTTGTAGAGAGATGTTGCAGAACAATGTCCACATGCCAGGTTAATGCTGCAGAACCAAACCAAGAAGTAAAAATACCATCGCTGTAAATACTAAAAACACACATAGGGATAGATGTATTATGTTTTACTTGGCTGCCATTATCATGAAAGTGACTGTGGATTCCCTTTAAGTGAGATCTCTAACAATGTGAATATATTTCTGTACATAAACAGCTACTGGTATAGTAGTTGTAGTAGTTCTATATTGTAAACAAGCTGTAAAAGCAAACAAATCCTCATTTACTGTCCCCCCCCCCCCCATATTCACCTCTCTTCATTCACCTATCCCATCTAAAAGGATTGAAGAAACTGAATTAATAAAAATCTTTGTCATTTGTCTATTACAGCAGAATCTTAGCAGGCTGACAATCCTCTAATGTAAACAACCAGCAGGTGTTTCCAAGCACTTGGGCTTCATTTACTTGAGTATGCGTTTTGCTAGCGATTTATTTGCTTAGAAGCCTTTCCTTTAGCCGAGGAAATGCCCCGATAGGGGAACACTAGAGATACTTACACATTGTTTTATTGCTGAGAAAATGCTGATAGTTCTGGAAGTGTTGCATTTGAACAAAGCAGTGTAACAGCTCATGTAATGGAAGCCTTAGTTCACGGTAGGAGTTTTTTTTTGGTTGTTCTGGAAGTAGAGACTGGAAGGTGATTGTGTAGATGGAATTTCCATCTGTGGAAGAACTCTATTCCACGTAGTTAGTGGAAGTTTCTACACGCAGAACAATGCCAGTCCTACCCTTTAACCCAATGATTCTAAACCAAGGTTCATCCACAGGTTGCTAGGATTGCCTTGAGCAGTTTGTACCTTAAGTGACACCAATGATCTTTTTGGCTGTCTGTAAGGGTGACATTCTTCCCAATGGCCAGCGATGTAAGAGGAATTTTTCCCACCGACCACCACCTTAATGTGCTGTAGATATAGGAATTACAGGGGGGATTTCCTGAAGACCTAAAAGTTTTTTTTTTTTTTTAAGGGTTCCCTCACTTTTTATAAAGGAGGAGAAAAGCTGCCCTAACAATGTATTTGTGTGTTGACTATTGAGATGAATTGCTTTTTTTCAAATACCTTCATTGTTGGGGTAAAATAAGGTATGCAAGTCTGGGAAAACAACAAACACAACACTTGAGCCTTTGTTGTGATCTTTGAAAATCCTTAAGAGGGAATTACTTCACATTACAAGCTGCTAGAGAGATGGGAGGTTTGTTTTAAAGTTGTCACTTTTTTTTTTTTTTTTTAATAGAGTAGTGAAGAGTTGTAACCCCTGGCAGCTTTTAGAGTAAAACTAGACCAGAACCCCTGCCAGATTTTTATTTCTGCCTGTAAGGGGAATCCATCTGCCGCCATATCAACCTGGTATTTTACTTCTCCTTGTGTTCCACTTGCTTACATCCCCCCCCCCCCCCCCCTTATATACTAAACTAAATGTTATATACTGATGTATAATTCCTTCCATAGCTTTCCCTCCTGTACGCAGTACTATAGGCTTTGTTTTTGAGTCACTTATGTAATAATTCCTCTTTAGAAGCCAACGCTTGGCTTCTGATTGGTAATGGTCACACCCACAGATGTAATTTCAGGACTAGTCTTACAATTAAACTCAGCAGAAACCATGTACTTTATGGTAATTGTACAGTGGGAACCTAGTAAAAAAAATAGGGACCTGCAAAGCCATACCTGTAAATGATATAGTGGCCTAAACTGTGTCATATTATACCAAAAATCTTTTTGGAGCTGATCCACTCTAAGGAGACACCACACCACCAGTACATATAAACTATTTGTTAGGAACATAGGGCACCTTTTGGATTTCCTAATTTGTAAAGTAAAGGTAGCATTTAGTATGTTGTGCTGTGTATGTGTTTTGATGATTTTTTTGTATCTAATAAATGAAATTCTGTATGCCTCAGATAGGTGACCCATCATACAAACACTATGAGTTTCAGGTCTCGATAAAGAAATAATTTGGTCGACGTGCACATCAGTGCTGCTAATGTATTTGGTTCAAAGCATTCATTTCCCATTTTTCTGTCTGGTGAAAGTATTGGGAATGGGGTAATGATTGCATTAATTTTATGCATGGATCAATGGAGTAATACCAATAGCAAACTATAATGTCTTTCTCTACTGAAACAGCCTGCTAATCCTATGGCGGATTCCTTAAAAAATACTAATTAAGAGCAAAATCTAAGATCTAATTGTTATGGCTTTCATTGTGACATGCCTGTTACTTATCTGAAACCACTGACAACCAGACGAGCGGTATTTTCTGGAGGCCAGCAGCTGCAGATGGATTTATTTCTCTAGCTGTTGCCAAACAAAGTGGCACAAAAGGTTTATTGTCCATTGTGGGCGCTGCCATCTTTTCTTTATCTTTCTTATCCCAATTTTTCGGCCCCCTTCATTGACCGGGTCAGATTGGTGTAGGTAAGTGAGAGTTCATTCAGCCCTGGCAGGGAAAGCTGGGATCTGCTGGGTATCCCAACCAATGCAATTTTGACAATCGGGTAGGTAAGAATACATTTTGCAGAAGGCACATCGCCTGACCCATTCTGCAATAAAGCTCTGCTTGGTTACAAATTTTAAAAAGGAAAATTTCATAAAAAAAAAAAATTTAAAGTAACACTTACCTTTACTTTCACAATCATCTTCCATTCATTCCCGCACCTTCCTGGATTAATTGTTTGTTCTGGTGGGGTGGAACCAGCGGGTGCTGCTATACTCTGGAGTCTTCTCCTTGCTTCTGCTCCCTTCACCAAAACCTCGCACCTTGTGCAGTGTGGCATTGGGTGACTTTCCTGACTGTAAATGTAAAAAAAAAAAAAAAAAAAAAAAAAAGTTCTCCCTGTGTAAGTGCGAGATTGGAACATGTTTGGCATTGCAGTCAAACCCCTTTTTGCGCATGCTCGATCACCTCCTGCGCAGGATCTCAGGAGCAGCCCGAATTCCCCTGGGATACATAATGTATGTATCTCAGGAGGCTGCTGGCTTCCCCTTTACTCTTTACCGCTGCGGCAGTAGACAGAAGGGGAGGAGTTGCCCTTTTTTTTAAAAAATGGGGGTAAGCAAAACAAACTATTTTTTTTCTTAATAATAAAGAGTAATCTATCATTTTATATAAAGTAAAACACGTGGCGATATGTCCGCTTTATGCATGCATCTAGAGTTTTGTTGTCAACTGTAATTGTTTTAACTAAAACCAAAAGTTGTTGTTGTATGTTGGTTACCTATTATTATTATTATTAATATAATAATATTAATAAAAATGATTGGATATGTGAATGACCAAACAAGTTGAGGTTACTGAGTATTTGAAGTAGCACAATTTGCATCCTAAGATACTTGCTTTCTGTTTTTTCACCACTAGATGGCAGTGCAGCTCAATGTTACATTATTAGAACTCATCAGTTTGTTCTTAGTTTTGTAATTGAAGAACTGTGATGTATGAAACATGATCACTGCAAGGACTACTCAGAATAATATTATCATTAGAAACATTTTTTTCTCACAATAATTATCTACTTATCCTTATTTCTGATGTTTTCGCCATCATGCAATCCTTTATTAGCATAAGTGCTGATGTGGGTTTTAAAGCACTGAATTATGGTCATTCTGCCTGTAATACCATATTTTATGTCAAGTGGACTGAATCATGCAATGATTTCCTTTTATTCAGATGACTAAGAAGGCAAAATCTTAAACTATTGCTAAGCTGCTCATAGAACTGTGTCTGTAGCAGCACAACACAATGTCCCCGATTTCCAAGCTTTTCAAGTCTGAAAAAGATAGACTATCATGGGAGTGACCAGCAAACCTGGAACAGATTTCCTAATCATTTGCTATTAAAGGGCAAATATTACCAGATCGATTCCAGGTTTGCTGGATCACCCATGTTCTCACATGATAGTCTATCTTCTCCAGTCTTGGAGAGCTTTAATAAGTCAGACTTAGTGTGTTAGGTTTGCTTGGAAGAAAGTGGTTCGTATTTTTAATTTTTCAAGATATGGCTGCGATGTGTTGGTATGGGATGTGATCTTAGTGGATAGTGTCATTTGTAATTGGTGATTCTGTAAGCCCTGACACCTAATAGGGACTCTCACCATTATAAAGTGGCAGCACCCTGGCTGACAGCTTAGTAGATATCGGCAGTCATTAAGTGTCCTGAGAACTGTATCCATCTCCTGGCTGTTAGGGGTTAACAAAAAATGATGTGCATTAAAGTCACCCAGTCACAATTACAGCAGAGTTGATCAGTGCTTTCCCCTGTTGCCAGTTTTGCTCACATGAGGATAAAAATAAAACCCTTCCCGGCTTCCCAAGGGCACCAGGATCAATTCTCTGGATTCTTGTTCTCAAATTTTCCATTATAGCTATAAATAGTATTCATTCTAAAAATATTTAATTCAATTTACTAATGATTTTGAATGAAAAAAATAAAAAACACTCAAAAAACATTTGTGACTAAAGTTATACAGCCCAAACAGTAAAACTTTGAAGTATGAACACCAACTCTTCTCAAAACCAACATCTTTATTTCGTCTGTAAAGATCAGAAAAGACGAGTACATGTAACATTAAAAACCTCAAACAAAAGAACAGTCCAGTGACCACTCCTTAACAAACATTCAATATTCATGACATCCTCCCATAGATGACCAAATTTTATGTTCAGATTGGCCAATTATCAAAGCTTTGTATGTTCAATATTACTGAACATTGTACTTTCCTTACATGGGGGTCGTATTCTCTAAACTAATGTCAATTATTTGCTTTTTATGAGTAGTAGATATATTATCCTAGTTTGTATGGCCTTTTGGGGTACAAAAAAAGGCCATAGTAATATTGACCTTGTATATATATTGATAGACTGGAAGATTTCTCTATTTTTTAGGATCTACTTCATTTTTGTAACTGAACCCTATTTAAGGTCATTAGCGGTATTTTACAATGGCATTCTCAGCACCTAGAGGTCTTACAAATGCTTGGCGTACCCAGGCAAGTGCTGCGTGCGGGGGAGCAGTAAGCTTTAGGGTTTTTCCTTAACCTTAAAAAGTTGAGTAAGTGATTACAGTTGGCATTTATAGAGGGGCAGCAAGAGACTTGCGTTGGTTTGTGTTATGAATATGGCACAACAAGTGTTCACAGGATTCATAGGGTTCTTCGACAGCAAGGTTTCCCGACCAGGGTTACTCCGGAGTTTTCTGGGCAATTTGTGTTTCTCGGGTCAGTTTAGGTGACCCCAATGGTCTTTTTGGCTATCTGTAAGGGTGACATTCTTCCCAATGACCAGCATAGTAAGAGTCATTCCTCCCAATAATCAGCACACCAATGTACTGTGAGCTGCGGATACTTTATCATTTTCAGGGGTTGTATATAACCTGAAAGCTATTTCAAGGCTTACCTCATGTTAAAAAGGTTGAGAAACTCCACTCTAGAGCTTGCTAGGGATTCCTTGAACTGTAGCTGACTGAACTCCCATTTGATGGTGCTTGCATAGTTTTGAGGCCAAAACTAGTAGCATGAAACTACTGATCTGTAGCCACTTGTAATAGGAGTTTTGTATGTTTTTCCCCACTAACACCGAACAATTTGGTTTCAACAGAAGTTCATCTAGACTTAAGAAAAAATTTCAGGGATACCTTGGGGGGTAAAAGGTTGTGGGGCTGTAATGGACTAATCCCAGCTAAATGGAGAGTCAGTATACACTGACAGCACTGTACAGACCTATAAGGCTTTGATTACAGATCTGGCCTTCTGTTATGCAAGATGCATCTTACAGGTATATTTCTTATTCTGGTTTATAAAAAGTAATATTGTTGTGGTTTAAAGTCAGTGTAATATTTTAATGAACTCATAACTAGATTGTGTTATTGTAGCCACATTGCATATGCTATGACCTAAGTATAATTATATTTAGACTTCCAAAATGTGGGAGAACAATCTGCTTCATAAAAGTGGCAAGTCAAAGAAGTCACCATATTAAAATTTAAAGATATTGTTTTGATATATGCAACTGATATATTCATACAAGTTACAAAACTGTCACACAGTGCTCTTCACTAATAAGAAATAAGAAAGTCCAATTAGTGACTTTATTGCCCTATCCTAAGGTTTTTTGTATGTTTTATGTTTATATATATTTATAGTTTTCTTTTAAGGGTTCATTCAACGCGTTTCGCAGAGTTAGGCTCCTTCTTCAGGAATGATTGTAAGGCCTGGACATAAAGTAACAGGATGTCAGGTCAGTAAGTGCAGAACTTACAAAAAAAACATTTTTTACAATAAATAATAGAAAAAGAAAGAGAAGAAAGAAAAAACTTACTAATTGCAAAGATATAGATGTATATTTAGATAAAATGGATTATTAGTCTTCCTTTGTACAGCTATGGTAGCTGATGGATCTGTAATGTAATGTTAATAATACCGTTCCAATAAGCGAGCACCGGCCATTTGTGTGTTCTGTGTTTTTATTGTGTAAAAAAAAAATGAAAACATTCAGTCCTTGGGGCAGTCAGGAGCAGCATATGTGTCCTTTTAAGTGCAGCAGGTTCACCAACTGCTACAAGATAAATGTAAAGAATGCCTGGCAAGGACTCGGCTTTAACATGGTAGACTTGGCAAGATCTACAAAACATGTGTTCCAGTCAAAACATTTGATTGACCGGTGTTACATCCCCCTTTAAGCTGTTCCGTCTAGTTGTCTCAACAGATAGCAACCTGTGCAAGGTCACTGAGAAAGGACACCGGTGGCAGACGTCTGCTTCGTGTACGTCCTCTTTGGTAATACAGCATGCTAAATTACATAGATTTATGCAGCGTGTTGCCAGATCAAATGCAGACTACTGGCTATTCACAGACAAAATCTACTTTGAACTGGGTGATCCAGGGCCATTGATCATTTAAGCTTATTTAATAACTAGAACAAATGATGACTTGCAAAGTCCTGTAATGTAAAGCCATCTAAACACATATCCATTTATTATGGTCACAACAGCAGGACACAGAATTTTGCATTGAAGAAAGTTTTTGTATAAAAGAACTGACATTCACTGGAAAGTTAGCTTGATGACTTTTTACATAACATATACAAAAAACGTCACTACTTCTGACATATGCGCGCAAATCTGTTCACAGTGGTATAAAGTTAATTGATATGAAATAAGGCGAATCGCGTAGACTTGATGTTTAAATTTATATTTTATTACAGGCTTACATTTTCACAGCCAGTTTTCTATTCATCAGATGTCATCCAAGAACTTCTAAAAGAATATTGGCCTGTTTTCTGTAGTTACCCAGTTACCAATGCCGTCTCTTTGAAGAAGCCGCTTGGTTGGCTTGGGCAGCAGAGGCACTTTTTTCTTTCAGACCAATTTAGATTTATAGGTAGATATTGACATGAATCTAGTGAATGTAGGTATGAGGCTCTGTATTTGATTGGGGGGGGGGATATTTCTAGTAGTCTGTCCTTTTACTTATTTCATGGATAAATTATACATTCTCTGCCTGATGAAGCTCTCCGAAACTGGAGAAGATAGACTATTTTCGGAGAGACTGGGTGATCCAGCAAACATTGAATAAGTTTGGTCCAAAACTTAAACCGTTTTGGCAGCTAATGGCAAATTCATTCCAGGTTTGTTGAATCTCTCAGTTTTTCCCATGATAGTCTTTCTTCTCCAGTCTGAAAAAGCTTTAATAAATCAGGCCCTCTGCAGTGTTCTCCCCAGCCCCTTTTAGCGGGGTTCACCACTCGGCACTTTTCAGAACTCCATTTACAGCCTTTTCCCTTCCAGCTAAAAAAAAGAACTGGGGAGAATATTGCTGTGTATGCAGAAACTATATAAATAAAACACTTGCAAATTTCTTCTTACAAGGGCCACCTACCTCTGTCTTCCATTTTATTTCAAAATGACTTTAAATACTATAAAATGCAAATAATATGCAAATACCACCTTCTCCCATTTTCTTTAGCCAGCCCTGGCCATTTGTCTATTATCCCCTATTTAATGTACTGCGCTGTGTAATATTTTGGCGATATATAAATACTGTTAAAGACTTTGTTACCTAGGTCTGCTTTTGCCGGACTTCATGGCTATTCTCAGCCACCCACCATTCTGTATTTTTGGCTGAATTGGCAAAGATTTCTTTAAAATAATATGCAAAGTCTTTCAAGTGGAATTGAGGCTATTGGAACCTCAAGACACCTACTTAATAAAGTCCAAAATCACAGGATGTCCAACAGCAAGCTTATATGGGTGATCAGGAGTCCACAAGGTTTTATCCATACATTGGGACTGATTTATTAATGTTTTCGGGACTGGAGACAATAGACTACAGTGTTCCACCTTGTATCTGGATGGGAAGAAGTTGTAGGTGGGTGGCTGCCTCTGTATTGTGACCAAGCTCTTCAGTAACCATCCAAAAACAGCTGGGTGGTTACTGAAAAGTGCCAGGTGGTGCACCCAGCTAAAAGGTGCTGGTGAGAACACTGGACTATCATGGGAGAACCTGGTTGATCCAACAAACCTAGAATAGATCTGGTCCATGATTGAAACATTTGGCAGCTGAATAAGACAGGTCTTGGAGAGCTTTATTAAATCAGGTGTGTGTGTGTTTATGGATCGTTGGCAAGCCTTGTTTAGAGGCATGTGGCTCAAAACTTTTCTTGTGAACGAAAAGAAAGGGTTAGTGTCCTGTTTAGTATTTCCAAGGTCTTCTATTTGGAGCCTTTTGATGTCTATGGGTTTTGCATGTTATTGCTGATCATGGGTCTGTCTATTCCAAGTCATTATTATAATATGGATGGCATTACTAGACTGAAACAACGAAGCTCAATCGTTGGCCTCTTCCTACCCTGGCCTTGTTTAACTCACCAGCTGGCCAGGCTTGTGTGCGAGACAAACCTCTCACTTGTTTTTGTTTGACAATGATAAGATTGTTTGCTGAGTTTTGTCTGCAGTCATTTCCCAGTACAAAGAAAAAAAAATCTTGGGAATTCTGCTGGATTTTTAAATGAACAACTGGAAATCGCTGATTCCCCGTCCCCTCTGCCCACACTTCTCAAAACTAGCCGAAGTTTGTAGTTATCTTTCTTCACTGCTAGCTAGAGTTTCTAGGAAGTTTTACATTTAGAGAATAAGTGTTTGTTAAATTTTATTACAGACAGCTTGGAGTTTAATTGATGCAAAGTGTAACGTATTGACGATGCAAGATTTCAGATAAAGTACCTTCTTAGGAATTTATAGGATTACTAAAATGGTTCTAAAACCTGCTTGTTTTTTGCCCAAATGTTTATTGATTAATAACAGCTCCTTGAGTAGTAATAGTTGTTGTAAAGGGTTACACTAAAAAGATAAAGATCGGGAATGTTATTGAGCTAATTATGTTTGAGATAAAGATTTTAGGTTGATTTGACCCTAAAAAGTGTGTCCCTTATAATGTCCATGGTTGTATTTAATGGCTTTTAAAAAATGTTTTATTTTATTTTTTCCCTTTTGTAGCGATCTCAAAATTGTACTGTATTGTAATGATAGTTTAGATTGGAATGGGGACATAATGGGTAATCCACGGAAGATCTGTTTTGGTGAAAAGTTTACCAATGCTTGCCCTGAGGCCACTTCACTTTGCTTACAGTTGAAGATGTTTTTGTATTATGGAACATCCATACATGGAGAAGTGTTTAAAGTCATAAAACTTTGGAGGCCAAAGATACAGAGAGACAAAAAATTCAAACAAGGTCTACTGAACTGGCCAGGCTATGGCCAGTGCATTTTAAAATGGTTTGGTAATTCTCGAAGGTTTTGCTGCAGGCCTTATGCTGCTCAGTATTCCCCCTAGAATTTTATTCTGCTGGGTGTAAAGAAGCTGTTGCCAATGTATTGTGACCCAACTTTTCAGTAACCTCCCAGCCAGGTGGTTTCTGAACAGTGCCAGGTTGTGCACCCAGCTGAAAGGAACTGGGGAGAGGACTGCTGCTTAAAGCGTCTACCCAGGGCCTACAGTTACTTGCAGTTGGCCCCACTACCACTGACTGGATTAACCAAATAAAACTTAGGGTAATTTTAAATAGTACAACCGAGCACAACACTTACTTGGACAAGAGAGGGGGTCCCCTCTCTCTGGAAATTTTCATACTGGGTCTCCCTGAGCAATAAAGAGAAAAAGTAGATTGGGGAATAAAGTTTTAACCATTTTATACTCTATGCAAAACTATAAAAAGCAAAGCTTTTGCAGGAGATGCACTTTGTGTATTTAATAATAATAATAATAATAATAATAATACCAGTACATATAAAAAAAAACTCCTTGCAAAAGTGCAAGAAGGGAAATGAACAGTGTTAGCTTTTGCAGCCATTCATATCATATCATATCATATCATATCATATCATATATGGGTTCCAGGGGAACATATAAATTGTTTCAAATTGAGAAATACTTTTTTTCTTCTTTTTTTCAGTTTTATGTATTTAATTTTTTTTATAGCAGACTTGTATGTAAGTGCTTCCCATAGACATTATATGGAGTTGTATAGTTCTCTCTGTTTTGGGCTACAAAAAATCTATGATCTCTCTCACCATAAAACGTAAATATGTGTATTATATGCTACAAACAAAAGCAGGTAAGCGTTCGTGAATCAGGTTTCTTAGGTATATTTAAAAAATTCCACCTAAATGGGATACAAAAGCAGTTTTACCTTCTTTTAGCATCTTTTTGCTACTGAATTGCTTTTATCTGTCCTTTTGTCCTTAAGCACATCAGTGATAGCTACAAGGCACTTCGTGTGAAGATTTTCAAGTGATAACAGTGAGCCAAGACTGTGTAATGTGTGTTGAAGCTGCCTCTTGTATTCTTTATTGCTTTTACATGGTAAAACATAAATGAAATGTTACTGACTGCATTTTCATATGCTATGGAATGAGGCAGCACCCGCAGACCACAGTCTCCTACCCTCACTCTATTCCAGCACTGCACCCTTGATTTCTTTAGCAGTGGATCTCTGATCAAAATTTACACATCAAACTAATCAATATGCCATATACCGCTACCAGATTACTTTTTTTTTATATTACATCGCATTTTATGTCTGCAAAATTTTGTTTTTGAAGATTAGATCGTGTGGAAGGTGTTTTACTGCCCTCTCTGTACCTGTTAGGGAGCTTTACCTTTATAGGCAAAGGGAAATTTCTCAAAAACAAAGCCAAGTCATATTTTTTGTCTTAGTACATGGGGAAGGTTTTTAAATTCTGTTTGGTTTTCAAGTCCTTCTCCATCCCTATGGATTCTCTCACTTCTTTAACAGAGACGGTAGTCCTGATAAAGTTCTAAACCTTGTATACTTTGTGCAGAATTTAGAAAGCTACAGAGTGATGGTAAAATTGCAATTTCCTCATTTATTTACCCTACAGCCTAGGCAGCTTCAATCACATGGTCTATGGATACAGGTTTGTATTGTGTTCCAGCACATTAAGAAACCTCACATAAAAGTCGTTGCAAGTGTATGCACAACTGCATACATGATGTAACGATATCCGTGTTCGACCTAGGCTTTTTTTTTAGCTGGAAAAGAAATTGTATGCCAGTGGCTGCCCCTATATTATGACCCAAATCTTCAGTAACCACCCGGCTTTTTTTTCCGTCTGGTTACTGAAGAGTTGGGTTACAATACAGGGGTGACCACCCGAAAACAGCCGGGTGGTTACTGAAAGGTGCAAAGCGGTGCGATCAGCTTAAAAGGGGTGGGGAGATTGCTGGATATAAGTGCTCACAGACCATGCCAAACTACTGTACACACAATAGATATTATCTGAAGGAGATTAGTTAGTGATGTAGAAATGGAAATGATGTGTAGGAAAGTACGTGTTTTTATACATAATATGAGGAAATAAGGAAAAAGAATTTGATTCCGTGTGACATACCAGTGGTCCACCGTGAGTTTCTTTCACCACCTCTGGCACATGCACCTTATATTGGCCAATTGTTCATAAAATGTACACATGCCAGATATTACCATATCAGAGGATGAACGGACCCGCCAGTCATTCCTTTTGACTAGGGATCCTTGTTTTTCGTTATCACATGTCACCAGTTCCACGAAATAATGAAGAATGAGTCGGCCATCTTTCGGGTGTTGTTGGTTTTGAATGACAAATCTCTAGCATGTGTTTGAGGCTTTACAGGTAATCGACAACACGTATCGAGGAAGCAGAGCTATATAAATTATATTTAAAAAAAGCAGAGAGCACAATAAATAACATACAGAAGTGGGAGGAACATAACCACAAAACATAACTTGTGCAACATAATGGAACCTTCCAAGACAGGTTGGCTTTTCTGAACCTGAATTCTACAAAGTTTTGTCTACTTCTGGTGATTAAACTTCATTGTATGTGGCCGAGCCATACAAATAAGTTTCATGCCATTTGTTCCATCTGCAAAGATTTTTTTTTTTTTTTTAGATTGTAGATGCTTTTAAGAAGGCCCTGCCTCTTTATATTTGCCATATAGAAGAAGTTCTATAGTGGGGCCCCACTTCTTTGATGTCAGGCTGGAGTGGCGTTTAATGGACGAGTGAGCAGGAGAAATACACTTGAGTATGAAGTGCCATGAATGCCAACAAGATGCTTCACACCTCTCTATCAGCGGGCATTTCATGGGTTAAAACTGTCTGCCAGGGAAGTGTCGGGTCTGGAGCGGTTATGGGAGGGGGGGTGTCCCTGGCTGCTAACACCCATAGCATTTTTCTTTTCAGTTCACGGTTTGCTAAGTGCTTACAAAGTACGGGATTTCTTCGTTAAGGTCTTCAGAAAATTGCTGGGTGAGCTCAGATTGAATTTTCTGTGTGTAGGACTTCATGAAGGCATTAGCATGTGCTTTGATCCCATTTGTGAATGGCACTGGCTAGTCTCTTATTGCCATTTCCAGATGGTGTTACAAGGAACAAACAGTTGTGTTTTAACATTTCTCAATAGACTGTCTAGACTGGTCGGGCAGCAGACAGATACAGCCACCCATCAAATTAGTGTTTGTCAGATTTATGTTAATGCTCCACCAAAGCCCCTTCCTGTCATTGACATCAAGATTTATTCAGCTGGGGCTCGGGTTTAAAAAAAAAAAAAAAATCGCACCACAATTCATATTTGAACACAATATTCATGCACAAAGTCTTTGGGTTTACCAGCGGCAGTATTTGAAGCATGGATGGGATATTGATTTTTCTCTTTTTGTTCGGAAAAGTGAAATTTGTGTGTCAATGTGGAAAAATGAGCGTTTTCATCCAGTACAGGGTAATTTGAACCTCTCTCTGCAGTGGGAATCACCTTTTGACAGGCACCAGTGCCATTGTTTTTCCAAGTCTGACCCCAACAACTTTGATCATGTTCTCATTTACAGGCTTGTCTGGAAGCATATTTTAAACTGGGGAAAGCAACAAGTGTGAGAACCGTCTGCTCTGAGTTTAGCACCGTGGAAAGGGACGATACATTAGATGCGTTCATAATTTGTTGTCTACATCAAATATAATATGTGTAATTTGTTCATTTTGTATTGTATAGCATTGGTATATTCCTAAGCAAGACCAATAGTTGTGAGTGACAGTTGCGCTGTGCAGGCGCTCCTTTGGTAGTGTTGACGTCTTAGATGCTCATTACTGCAGGCAGATTTTTCCTTTAGAGGAAAAAGGATCATGTCTGGTTACACTGCAGACAACAAAACTGTGTGGGTCCCCTTATTAAAGGATCTTGTTGGGGTAGATGATTTATTTAAAGCTCTCCAATACTGGAGAAGATGGACTATCATGGGAGAACCTGATCCAGCCAACCTGGAATGGATTTCTTAAAATCATTTGGTATTAGGTGGTAAATGTTTTCAGTCCCGGACCAGATCCATTCCAGGTTCTCCCATGATAGTGTATGTTCCCCAGTCTTGGAGAGTTTTTATACATCAGACCTTTTGATGTTGACTTAAGGCCAAAAGCTCTGTGTGGTCATCCTAAACCCTGGATGGCACAGTGGCACTTTTGGCCTTGCAGCTATAGGGTCTCAGGTTTAAATCTCCGTCAGGAAAGCCTTTGATGTTCTTCTCTTGATTGCATGGGTCTCCTCTGGGTACACCATTTTGTTGCCAAATTCTAAAATATGCTAGTAAGTTACATGGCTCCCTCCCCCCGAAATTTGGCTTAAGACTATGTTGATGAAATGTTCACGGTAGGGGCATTAAATTTTGAGCTCAGGTTAGTGACATGACTATAGACAGAGTAAGATGTTGGCATTATAATAAATATATTTACAAGAAATACAAGATAATAATACTCTGCTTTTTTCACCTATTGATTCACTAAACCAGAACTTACACATAGCCAGTAGGAACTTCATATTTTCATTACTGTAACACCTTTGAGCAATGACAACTTTCCTCTTGCTATCCTGACAAGTTCTTTTTTAATTAAATGTGAGCCAGAAGAGAAATGGTTAAGGACATGTACGCAAAAAACGAGGTTTACTGCAGCCTTTTCTAATTGGATCCAATCATTGTTTCAAACCAGACCCATGCATATGTGAAGCCTTATAGCTTCATGTTCACTGGTATGGAGAAGAAGATTGAGATACTCATGGCACTGTTCACCCTGCTATCACATAAAGTTGTCTCTGGATAAACCTATCTGGGACCTAGCGTGCCCTCTAGCGTGTAGACGTACTGACGGAGGTACTTGGGGCAACATTATTATTGTTAGTATTATTATTAATAAACAGGATTTATATAGCGCCAACATTTTTATTGGAATGTGTTGAACCCCATTACCAGATAAATGTCCTTAAACTATGACCTTAGAGAGTTTAATGTAGTGTTTCTAAACCATGATTTTGTAGAACCCTAGGGTTCCTTCAGAGGTTTCTGGAGGTTCCTTGAGCAATGAGCAGTTTGTGCCTCACAGGTCAGTTTAAGTGACACCAATGATCTTTTTGGCTTCCCATTGGCCACCACACTAATATACTTTACGCTGTGGATATAGTAATTGTAGAATGGGGTCTCTGAAAACCTAAAAGTTTTTTCAAGAGTTCTCGCATGTTAAAAATGTCAAAAAACACTGCTCTAATGTATACTTTCTAAACCTTTTCCACAAGTTTCACCAATGGTTCCATTTTTTAGGGAACATTCATTCCCCTTTGTTACCTACCAGACATGCCCTAATGGTAAGGCTTGTGGAGTTTTTGGATCTACATTAACCCTCAAGCCCCAGAACATATATCTAAAGGAGAAACTTCCCATTTCTCTTAGAGCCTGTTTCCCGACCTTTTTAACATGGGGGAACACTTGAAATAATTTTCAGGTCTTTAGGAACACCTTCTATAATTACTATGTCCACAGTTTACATGTAATAAGAAGTTTGTCACTGGGATTAATGTCTCTTACATTGCTGGTCAGTGGGAAGAATGTCACCCTTACAGATAGCCAACAAGATCATTGGTGTCGGTTATAATGACCCGAGAGGCACAAAGTACTCATTGCTCAAGGAACCCCTAGCAAACTCTGGATGAACCCTTGTTGAGAAAAACATTGGACATTGTTGGGTGAAGAGATACATTGGGAAAGTCTTTCTGCTCTCTGCTAGAAGTTTCATTATATTTATCTGCTGCTGAATACCACAAAGGAGGGGAGTTATGTGCACAGCAGACTAAATTCATTGGATTAGGCTGGAGTCCTTTTATTGGCATTCAGGGATGTATATTGTATTTGTGATCACACTGTGCATGATTCGAAGATGGAACAGTATGACGGGGAACTTTAGGTTTACCTGCCAGCTAAATTCTACAGCTCCTACAAAGTACTGTGTTATGCATCATCACACCTGTAATGTGCTTGGGAATATTAAACTTCTCTCTCTAATGTAAAGCCAGCTCAATGTCTACACACAGCCAAGTTTAGCTTGGTTTCTTTTTATTAAGAATTAGATTTTTTTTTATTTTTACTTTACACAGATCAGAGCATTATTTCTAAAACATACCAGGCTTCAGATATAAAATCACTCTTTTTTGCACTGTTCCCTCTCTGCAACATTTTATAGCCGTGGTTTTATAAGGTTGTACAATAAGTCCATTAATGGTATACATAGTACAGTAAGCCATAACAACTAATAGTTTTATTATTGCTCATATTATATTAATTATATCTGAACTCCAACCTCACCTTCAGTTGTGTAGGCTCTTCTGTACAGGAATCGTTCACTATATTTTACTGCTTCTCACAATGGGCCTGATTTATTAAAGTTCTTCAAGACTGGACGATCCAGCAAACCTGGAACGGATTTCTATAAAGTAATTTTCCATTTGCTAGCGAATGTTTAGAATCCTCCTCATTCCTGGTTTGCTGGATCACCCTGATCCTCTCCAGTCTAGGAGAGCTTTATTAAATCAGGCCCCATGTTTATTAGAAGCTGCAGCAAGTCTGAGCATCATTCCTTGGCTGTCCGGTATCATCAGGCCTATTCATCCTCAGCCCGACAATCCCTGTCCTGGCCATCTCATTCGTTTTATCTATGTTTTTTCAATCATAGAGGCTCAGAATCATATATTGTATTACTACTGCTTCCTGTTTTTAGTGCCGCCTCCTGCCACTTCTTTTCACAGCCTCGATTTACCCCTATTGCATAAAAAAGTACAAAGGCCTCTAGATGATGTCACTAGGATTGTAAGCTCTTCTGGGCAGGGTCCTTTCCTCCCCCCCGGTGTCGTTGTTTGTATCTGTCTGTCATTTGCTACCCCTATTTTATGTACAGCGCTGCGTAATATGTTATAGCTATATAAAAAATTTTTTTATAATTTTGGACCAAAATGTGGTATGTGATGAAGATGAGCTTTATTAAATGTTTTTTTTATTTAGCATGGTGATGAGTGAGAAAAACCAGAAAGGGCACAATATAAGTAGAATAAACTTTAAATCTAATTTAATACCATTGTCCCCACTGGCACCATACAAAGTAAGTTTTAAATCTCCTTCACAATACAGCTTGTGAGGAGTGTGAAATAATCGGCTGTATAGGAGTTTGGCCATTTGTTCTTACAGTGGAACTCCAAACTGCAGGGATGTGTAATAAATAGGCTGGCCTCACACAAATGTAGAGTGGCAAAATAGGGCTACATAATACATGATTCTTTTTATTTACTTTTCTTTTTATTACTTGATGTTGTAGTATTTTTTTTTCTTTTTAATTTTTGATCTATGTTATTCTCATGCATCCATATTGCAGCCAGCAGCTCAAACTGCACTGCATGTTTTGCCACTTATTTTTGCAAGGACAAATTCTGGGGGAGCAAATAACAAATTAAACCTTGTTTTTGAACCCACAAACCCACACTAATACAGACAGAGCGTTCAAGATCCTTGCAGTTAGTGTCCTAGCTGTTATTTGAACCTAGGAACCTAGGATGTTGCAGAAGCAAGACTGCTAGTCTCTGAGACATTCATGCTTTTCATCTGGATGGAGAGAAGCTGTAGCAAGGTGGTCAAAAAGTGGGCAGGCCAACACATGACAAATTTAGTGTTCCCAGTTGTAATTGCCATTGAAATCCAGTAACCCCCATAATTCTCACCCCCAATGTTTTCTATCACCCCTTGTAGTTTTTTTCCCAGCTTTCTAATGCTTCCCCAGTATATCTAATTTTTTCACAATCTTTGTACTTTGCCCCCTCTGTCCAATGCCTCAGTAGGTGCACCCAGCTAAAAGGTGCGGGAAGAACATGGTCGTTCTACATGATCATTCATAGCTGAGCAACATCCATACATGCCCCAGCTTTAAGGCTATTTGCCCAAACGAGCCTGCCAGGATGGATCCTCATCTTTTACCAATGTTGGATTGTTGCTAATGAATAGTTTTCTTAAAGGTGTGTTCTATACAATATTTATCTAGTGTATACATGGGATTGAGTGTTCACATTCCCTGTGAAGCCTGCTGGATGTTTAAGTCTTAGATGTACATGGGGCAGTGATTACTTTCCAAGTTGTAATGAAACCTTTGCAAACAAAGCTGTACTACCAAATATTTATTCATGGTATTTCTTGAAAATTCTTACATTTGCATTGGGATTTTATTGTATAGGCTTTATAGCTTTACCAAAATTGATGTCTAAATTATTAAAAGTCAGTAGGCCATCTGCACAGTCACCAAGAACAAAGTACTGATGTTTGATTACATACTATAATACATTACAAGCATTGTTTTGTAATGTATTTAATATATATATATATATATATATATATATATATATATATATATATATAAATATATATTGCCTATTGCTCCTTGTGCCATTTTAAATAAAACCATTCCAAGCACATGTAGTTTTGGAAATTTCACCTTCTTTATTTTTTTTTTCAGTGTTTTCGAGCCCTCTGCTGTAAGGGTCCTCCACCACCACGTCCAGAGTATGATATTGTATGTATAGGTCTCACAGGATCCGGCAAGACAAGCCTTTTATCACAATTGTGCAGCGAGAGCCAAGACAACATTGTGCCTACTACAGGTAATTAGGATTGCAAATGTCGTTGTTTGGGAAGTTACAGTAAAGACAGCTTTACCAAGTGAATGACCTTGGACCACCAGACTTGGGCTTTAGGAACGCCTTGACTAATACATATGGCAATATGCCAGACCTGTGCAGTTGACATGGTGGGTCTCTGAATCTAACTTTAGGTGTGTAAACCTCTGGCTGTCTACCGTCCAGGTGAAGTCTCCCCCCCCCCCCCCCCATATGGTTTCTAACGTTCACCTTGGAGGGGAGCTTTGCGATCCCTCTGGCATCTTGTACTGCTTGAAAACTTCAAGCCACAAATCTTTGCACACACACTCAATCTGTGGATCAGGAGTACGATACTCCCCTATATGTTTGGATCATAACCTGAACCCTGCAATTCACCTGATGGGTATGCTGGTGAGATACCTCAATAAAAACTTTAAGTATTTTTGAGCTTCCTTCCCTGAGTGGACTAGTTATCTCCAGTTCATTTGCAACATAATGAAAACGAAAAATTCCTTTCCTCATAGCTTCATGAAGAGGAGCTAAACTCAAAATCCCCAAAAACACAAAAAATACACTTACCTTCAAACCCGCAGGGCAGTTTGATCCATCCGGAGGTTTCTTCCATCATGTCCCGTGTCGTCCCGGCATCTGTCTTCGAGGCCGGGCTCAGGGCGCCGCCAACTTTTCCTCTTCTTTCTCTTATGTCACCTGACCCAGACGCGAGATTGGGTGACATGAGTTGGAAAAAAACTTGCCGATTTCACTGCGCATGCGTGAGATTGGCAATTTTTTCCCTTTTCACGAAAAGGCTCCCAAGAGCCTCCCAGGATGTGTGACGTAGGTATCCTGGGAGGCTTTGCGCTCCCATTCATTCACGATCCCCTAGGTGATCAAAAATTAGGGAGCAGTTTTCTTTATATTAAAGGGTTGTTTATGTAAAGTGAAAATTCTGAGTTTAGGTACGCTTTAAGGTAGACTATGGAATGGTAGGTGTATGAACTGCCTTTAGTTTATCTAGTTAGGTCCTGGACGTGGAAGCGGAGGGGAATTTATGCATTTATATAATGCCTTGGGCTATCTTAAAAGGAAAAATACGGTAGGTAAGCAATTTTCTGTACTTTAGGTTGGGTCAGAGGCTTTATAGGATAAACTGAACAAAAATGTAAGCTATTGCAACTTGCCAATACATATGTTGGCTGCATTTTCATGGATTTTTCCCCCACAAAATATCTGTTGAATTTGCTAGAAATCCATGTTTTTTAGTGTATCAATCTGAAACCTCTTTTTATCATCCTTTTTATTAATCTGTAGACAACAGGATACCTTCCAACTATGTTATAGAGATGAAAAGAATTGGTTTTGTAATCCAAACTCATAGCTTCTCCTGGGCTGACAACAGCGTTCCTTCCCAGTTACAGTATGGTGAGTGAATGTTGTTACACTATGACAAGAAATGCAGGTCAAACGCAAATTCCCAGATCAATGTAAAAAATGTAGGGTGGGAAGCCTGAAAAATGAAAAGCCAGTCACCTAGTCTAAAGACTAAGCTGCAATAGGTACATTTGTTTTGTTTTTGAATTTATATGTAAATTTCTATACATCTTAATTAATTGATTGATTGGTTTGCTGTAAATTTACACTGTAATTTGTTTTTTGTTTGTTTTCTAGGTTTTAGTATAAAAGCAGTTCCGTTCCATAGTGCCATTCTGAATGTAAAAGAACTTGGAGGTATTGTGCTTTTGTATTTTATATTTGTTCTTTTGATTGCTTTTAATGATCAAGAACTTCTGACTAAATACTGACATTTGAAAAGTGTGTTTTAAAATGTTTTTCAGGCTACTTTTTAAGTTTTAGTTTTATTTTGTTATAGGATTGTTTCTTTTGTTTGGAGGTGTATCGGTAGAACGTGCAAGGAGCATTATTTAAGAGGTGTATCGGTAGAACGTGCAAGGATAATTATTTTAGATAATTAATAAGAAAATTATTTAACAATCTAAACAAAATATTTTAATATATAATTTGTAAATATATTAATACAAGAATTTAAAATTATATATTATAAAATATAAGATTTCAAAACAATATTACAAGCAGGTCGCTTGCAATATTGTTTTATTTTTCTCTGGTTTGCCCAATGGTTAGCCTGTTCAAGCCTGTAATCTGATTGGCTGGCTGGAGGTTCCTAGGCAGTGAGCAGGATACCTTAAGCAAAATAAATTAATCAGATAATGGTCACCCAAGACAAATGATCAAGCTCGTCTTGGGAATCTGACATGTGCACAGCAGTCATTATTCTGCTACAGGAAGATCAAGAACAACCTCTGTGCACTCCTGTGGAGAGGAGCTCAATGAGGTGCCCACCTTCCCGTCTCCATAGAACAGAATGGCGCTGTGTGTACAGTGCTTGTTCATTCATGAAACATTGTTTCCAGCAACAATCCTCTGACATTTATCAGACATCTGTACGAGTCTTTTGATTCCTAGTGTGTAGATGCTATAAAGTAGGTGAGACCCAGGAAAATGCCGGTGCATGGTTTGCAGAAAGCAAGGTAGATTGCCCGAGACAGTTGCCCTCATCTGCTGGATATTGAAGCAGTGGACAGCTACACTGGATGGTCAGTTTTTGCGCCGCCTGGGGTAAGCATTAACAGATGACAGCTGGTGAAATCCAGATGGCTACAACAATTTGATGGGAGAATTCCCTCGGTTTCCTTTACAAAAGACACAAGAAGTTAGATAATTGTTCCTGGAACAAGTGTTCTAGTTGAAAAAAAATCTAATAACCAAAGTATTGACTTAAAATTCACCTTGTAAAAAATGCTGCATTTCGAATATTTTTCAAAACTTTTTTTTTATTATTTTTTTACTTTTTTTATTTTTTTTACATTTTACTGTTTTATAACTTTTATTATTATTTTTTATTTCCAAAAAGCAATTTAGGTTTAATACTTAATAAGAATGAGTTTTATATATGGTTTAAATATATTATATTTACTTAGCATGGATTATATGCAATGAATTCTTTAACAAGTAATAATTCTAGTAGTAACTCTTCAATACTTTAATAAGTAATTTAATCTAATTAATTTCAAATTTGTTAAAAATATTGAAATATTATAAATATAAAAAGTAATTTTTTTTTTTTTTTTTGAAGATAACCTATGGAACATACTCATTTATCTTCATTTTCCCTATGGCACTCCCAATTCTTACTTTTCCTTGATGAAGAACTTTGTTCAGTGTTAGCAAAGAGTTCACGATATTTTGGCACATCATTCAGAATCTGGTATTTCTTTTTTTTTTGGATGTCCAGTGGATGTGTTCATTTACATTCCTTATTTAATTTACATTTTTGTAATAACCGCAAAGCTTTGATAAAAATGTGATAAAATCAGTTTCTAATTTGCAATAGTGGTTATTCTGATTCCTAAAAAATTCTGGCCAGGCAGAAGTTCTGACGTGAGTGTCAACACGTGACACTTTGGGTAAAAGTGCTAAGCCCATCAGACTGAAGCGGTTGGAATATTTTGTATGGAAGGCTGTTTGGGATGACTGTTCCACTGTGTGTGTTGAACAGGAGCACTAATGAAGTATGACATGCTGAAGTATTTTGAAATAATATGTAACTGTCTGGAAATTTGCCATCAGTGGTTCTCCGCTAATGAATGCAAAGCCTTAAGTGTTAGGTTACTCTTTGATCTTGTAGACACTAAGGCCAGTATCCTGGATAAATACTCCAGAGCCACACTCCGAGCTTAGAAGGTGGATAACTATTTAAAAAATGTTTCCAACTGTTTTCCAATGTTGCTTCGTGATTGAGTTTTAGTGTTGACCTTTTCATTTTTCTTTTGCAATCACAATGTCACAAAAATACATTTCAGTTATTGGGTATTGTACTATTTTGGTAGTATTGGGCAGCTTCATGTCACAGTAGTCACCATTTCCACACAGAATCATCAGGTACTCATATTTAATCATATGATATAATGATTTGATTCCCGGATTTACTTGAATGGCTCAGTTTTTGCCTGCAAACACGATCATAAATTCTCATTTTATCTTTAACATTATAATAATAGTAATAATCCCAAAAAGTTGCTTTTAGACGCTTCTGTTTTGGTGGGGCTATTGGCTCACAATTGTTCTCTAACAATGGAGCGAGTGCATATAGGCAGAAAGTAACTGAACGAGGCTGGAGGAAATGAACACTACTGAGATCCAATGAAGTTC
>NC_092863.1:97933046-97982633 GCF_032062135.1 Pyxicephalus adspersus | reverse complement strand
TTGTGAAACTTAGGAACAAGCGCTAAGGTTTTTGTCTTTTGAACTTTCACAGATTAGGCAGTATGTAGCAGACGAGATCTTTTTTTTTTTTTTTTTTAGTATAATATTGGTGAGGGGGATCTGTATTGCCTTTTTAGACCAGAACTAAACTCGACCTAAACCAAGACTTAAGTTGTGTTTACCCGTCCCCACTCCAGTGCCGGGTACCACAATCTTCTTTCTTTTCCTAGTTTTGATCTTCCGCCATCTTGTTTGTCTGAGCTGGGATGACATGATTTAGTCCTGGCAACTGCAAAGGAAGCAGAAATTTACACATGCACGGCTCCGCTGTTTTTCTTTCATTTTGTCTTTTTCTGCAATAAAACCCAGCCTGACCACAAAGTTTTAAAGTAGAACATTAATTTTTCTCTAGGTTGAGGGCCTACATTTTTGCACCACCGACTTTTCATGTAGACACATGTTTTTCTAAAATGTATTGATGCAGAGAAACTTACCCAACATCTATTATTATGACCTTTTTGGACTTCCATAGATACGTCTGGTTGGCCTTCCCATCACCTGAAGGTGTGCATGCATACCTTAATATATGTAATATATTTTGTCTTTTAATATGTATATTTTCCAGCTACCATCTTGCATTTGTTTCTTTATCTGGGCATACAATCATTTATCTGTAAGAACTAACATTATTTATTATTTGAAATAAAGGGGTGTATCAGAAGGTGGTTTTCTTTTCATTCTTCCCTCCTACTCTTTTATCAGCTACCTGTTTGACTGCACATGTGCGTTGGGCTACACAAGTGATGGAGCCATTTTTTTTTCCTTCGAATGGTACACCAACATACTAAGACAGCACTACTCGGCTCCTGTCCATTTTGTATTGGACCACAACTGATGGTGGTGCACAACAATACCTAGTGGTGAGCTCCATTAGAAAAATATTGTATTTTTTTTAGTCTGGTTTATTGCTGGCCCATTTATTTTAAATGAATTGCAATGAGAGAGCACACATTTACTAAAGCAACACACTGCAACATCAAAGACCCTAAACAAGCTTTATAGTATAGTAAGTAAGAAGGAAGAACTCAAGGTAAGATTGGAAAAAATCATATTGTTCTGTGCAGTGATCTGCTCTGCCCTTTATGTTGGGGTATAATAATATAGTCAAAAGGATCAGGTCAAATCAGTGTTTCTTGACTTTTCAAACATGGGGGATCCCTTGTAATAACTTTCAGGTCTTAAGGAACCTCTGCTATAATTACTATATCCACAGCTCATAGTATATTAGTGTGGTGGTCAGTAGGAAGAATGTGACCCAAAAAAACAATTGGTGCCACATATACTGACCTGAAAGTCACAAACTGCTCATTGCTCAAGGAAGCCCCAGCAACCTCTGGAGGAACCCTGCTTGAGAAAAACTGGGTTTATTTGGTAAAAGTCTGATTTTACCACAGCTGCTTTCTTTCCTAGCTAGTAGTGTTGATTCATCAAACATTTCACTTGTTGCCTGAAATTTCTCTGTAATGTTGTGCACATGCTGTTTGGCTTTTTGCTTAGGTTGTAAAGCCAATTGTTTGTGTGCTGTGCAGTATAAGTAAACCCAGCACTTGTCTCTGTTGGTCTCAGCCTGTTTATGTGCATTCCTGTAACGGGTCAGAAGGATTACAACCCCAGGAAATGAACCCCCAAAACAAATTGCCAGGGACATCTCTCAAATTTTTAACCTTTTTTACCCTCTCCCCATCATTTCATCAACATCGCTGTTATGGGTACATTTTGTAAGAATGAAAATATGTGAAGCGTGAGAGAAGAGCTGACGCACATAAGAGCCATTTATGATCTGGTATTACGATTTATTTATTTTTTCTGCCAAATTCTCTGATTTTACTTTTTTTTTCAAGAAATGTGATGGAACTGCAGCAATAGTTACACAATCGGTTTTACAACTGTCCGGAGCAAATGTAGGTCACCAGCAAAAACACAATGTCCAGTTTTGCTTGGACTGTTAGTTTAGGTTAACTGGAAGCTTAGTTATGTAATTTGGCTTGACCTTGACCTAAATTTACCTTCCCTACACATTCAGATACATGCTCAGAAATGTGACTACAGTTCCAGTGTTTTGCTTCAAGCACCCTCCAGGTCACATTACAGCCAGAACTTCTATGGGACTGTCTCCGTTTGCTTGGGCTATTTACACACACACACTCATTCATTCATTCGTTCGTCATTGGAAACGATTATAAAAGATTGTTTCAAGCAACAGATAAAGGAACGAGCAGTATACACACAGCACTTGTTCTGTTCTATGGAGAGGGGAGGACAAGTGAGCTGCACCCCGCTGTGCTCTCCTCTAATGACAAGCATTGCGGTCTTCAGGTGACGCCTGTACCCATGTCCAATTTTAGCCCAAGATGAGCACAATTGTTCATCTCGGGCCACAATTATCTGAGATGTACAAAGCCTTAGGTACACAGTGTCATATGTGGTCGTGAAGCACAGCTATGCATCAATGGTGGGTTAGTTTGGGTCAAGGAAGGAGACCATGAAGGATAACTGCACTTTGTTCCAAAGGGGTGCAGCTGTTGAGTGTTTATATATATATATATATTATTTTTTTTTTTTTTTTTTTTGAAGTTGAACTTTAAAGACCCAATTATATCTTTTAATTTTGTGTGGTATTGCTATTTTGATTTGCTTATAGCTTACCAACCCCATTGCAAGATAACCCCATCAAAGTAAAATTGTGCCCTACTCCTCTGCTAAACCCTTCATAATATAGAAATAATGGCTGGGGTCAAACATCATCATGGCCTTGTGGGCTTTAAATGGAGCTAGAAATTTATTACAGGGATATTTTCTCCCTGGGTTTTGAAAAATAAATAAGGGTAGAAGAATTTTTCAATTTACAGTAAGCTAAAATATGTTTTACTGCATGCATCCCGGCTAAACACCTCTGAACGGCCATTCAGTGATATCATAACAGCGTGATATTACTTTAACTTTTCAGAGTTGTCAGCTTCATTAGATACAGAAAACTCTGGCAGACAGTTGAATGATCTAACCCGTCTTCTCTGCTTTTTGCTGATAACACCCCCCATGTAGTGCAGCTATTTATGTTTGGCATGGTTACAGAAACTGTAGAAATTGATATGAATAGCACTGAACAGGCAGACAGAAGTTATTAAAAGTACTGGAGCAGAGCCAACTGTAAAGTGGACACTATTAGACATGAGTACAGTGTTTTTCTTGGTGTCAAAGGTTAATTTTGTTAGGAGTGTGTTTTAGGCTCATTTCACAGCTGGAACACGTCTGTGTGTATATTGCAGCTTCAGCTGAGCATGTGCAGTGGCTTGGATTACTTCATTATTATCACGGTAGTATCAAGTGTGCCAGAGACTGATCAGAAAAGTATTTAAGTGAAGTGTTGCATCTTTTTTTTTCTTGGTCTTTATAGTCTTCTACCAATTTTTTATGTCTAATAATACCCATTTTTCATAATAAGAATGTACCTTCTGACCTCCCACTTTTGTAATCTGTGCTGGTAATGACTGTACTTCCAAAGCAGAACTATGCTTGTTGGTAGGTGGTGAGCTTCTGCCAAAATTATTGACCATACTTACCTGTGTGCAGCTGCCCTGCAGCGATGATGAGTCCAGGACTCCTCTGTGGACTTTTAAAATTACGATGATCCTCTTTGGCTATTGGTTGGCCACTGATTGCCCCCGGCAGCGAACTCTGCAGCAGTGCCACACACGGAGCTTGGCTCGACTTTACGTGGAGCATGCACTGTACAGTGTAGAGCTAAAACAAAAAGCCACCAGGAGCCTTGGCTTTATTTTTTTTACAACTAGTACTATCTTCTGGTGACTTTTATTTAGTTTAAAGTCCCTTTTAATTAAAGGCATTTTAACGCACTTTCATACTGCAGAGAAAGAAGGAGAATCTGTCTAACCAGGTTGGCTAGATTGCAGTGGACTTGCTCTGGTACCCATTGGGCTGCAAAGTCACTAACAATAAAGCTAGTAAAATGAAATAATTTTATATGATTTCCTTTGCACCTTAAATCCCAACTTTCCTTTTCTTTAATCAGGTACAATGGTGCAGTATGTAACTTTTGCCAATATTTTGTGTTTCAGAAACTTTGTTGATAGTGTAGTTGCCTGAAGAGTCCAGTAAGTTTGCAAGAGGGGCAGGCGAGCCCTCAACCTTCTTGGCAGAAGATGCATTGTGCACAAGTGAGCAGTTTATAGGCACTGAAAACTGAGAGGGTGTGTGAAGGTGCACACAATCCGCTACAGATTCTAAGCTTGTATATAGGACAAACAGCTCAGTAGACAGTTTAGAATGTCCGAAGCTCATGAACAAAAAAAGAAAAGTGGAGGAAGATGTTGGTATAGGAGCTCTCACATAACTCAGTTCTGGAATTTGCATAGGTAATGTTCTGCTCACTGTCTTTTAAAGTGCATTTGACCAGTTATTAAAGTTTAACATTATTACCTCTGGAAAGCCTGAGAGTATGAGCATTTACCCAAGACAAACTGCCCAATGTAATGAAGCATAGAGCACATGCACAGTGTTGGCCAGGAAGACATTTACAAGCTGGTTTGTAGCTTCATCCTCAATATTTTGCTGGATTGGGGGAAGATCAGTATCAGAGATGGAATACTAGAAAATTCCCCCTATTTTTATCATGGCATGGACTTTTGATCTTTTATCTGCAGACATAGATAGCCACCTAAAAGGAACGTGGCCATTTGGGGGAATTGAGTAGTGTGTGTTTGGTCATAGTTGATGTGTTGGAGCACAGGGAAGGATTCCCAGTATGTAAAACTGATATCCTGATATGAAAGGAGGTGATGTATATTGAGCTGAGGTTGGTGACCTTATTAGTGGTATAAAGCACAGTGAGTGGATTTAAGGAATAATACTTCAAATATTAGTGTTGTGAAGATATTTACAGCCTGCAAGGGGTTTTTAGCAAAAAGCCAGATCCTGTACTTAATCACCTAAAATAGATTACTGTATATGTTAACCCAGTCACTAAATTCTTACTTAGGATTTAACAATTGGATATAAGTAATTTTTATAATTGTAAGTCAGCAGCTTTCAATAAAATCAAGTCTGGTGATGTCAAGAAAGTCCTTGTTATTAGGTAAAACTTTGTCCAATGTGTTCTCTTGGTTTGCCATCTTATGTGATCTCCCAATGAAGGCTACAAATATTTTATAAGGAAAAAAAAGGACATTTGTTACCAGGAGTTCTAGCAAACTCAGTTGTCCATTTTATAGTGGGAGTGTATATGGTTATCTTTTTTGTTATATTTTGATTTGCAGTAAATGCATGCTGCAGTATGCAGTTTGCAGAGTCCTTTGTAATGATTGCAGCAAAGAGAACTACATGAAAGATCCATTTGCATGACTTGAACGCTTAACCATACTCCACTCCCAAATATATCTATACCACTTGCATTATTATTTTTTCATTGGGTTCATTTTTTTATTTTACTGACCACGTCATTCAGTTAGGATTTACATCAGCCATTGGCGTGTCTTGTAGACAAGCATATAAATTTTACAAATAAAAATTGCTTAATTTAGTGGTTGTTTTTATGTATATATATTTTTTGTTTGGATTTTTTTTGTTTGGTGTCAGAATGCCCCTAGGTACACCATTGTGAGTCACATTGTGCAGTGACACACCGCTAGAAATCCTTACAGGAGAGGCACATCAGCGCACACTCCCTGTCAGACCATTACAATATTCCCTCGGCTTGTACAAAGAGTCGCTGAGCTGGCGGCTAGCAGGAATGCAATCATTTGTGTCAAACTGTAAACTGAATGTAAGTGACACTTCACCAGACACGGCGTATCGGATTATATAGAAGAAAATTCTGTACCATAGTACAACTAAATGTATACAAATTGATCCTGTCTGGTCAGCCACACTCAAAGGCTTGTTAGCTAACATGATACAGATGTAAATGTTACTAATTTTCATCTAGGGTGAAAATTATATGACCCCTGCACTCTGTACGGGGCATAGACCTGACACCTGCACTCTTTATGGGGCATAGACCTGACCCCTGCACTCTGTACGGGGCATAGACCTGACCCCTGCACTCTGTACGGGGCATAGACCTGACCCCTGCACTCTCTACGGGACAAAGACCTGACCCCTGCACTCTGTACGGGGCATAGACCTGACCCCTGCACTCTCTACGGGACAAAGACCTGACCCCTGCACTCTGTACGGGACAAAGACCTGACCCCTGCACACTGTACGGGGCATAGACCTGACCCCTGCACACTGTACGGGGCATAGACCTGACCCCTGCACACTGTACGGGACATAGACCTGACCCCTGCACTCTGTACCGGGCATAGACCTGACGCCTGCACTCTGTGTTATACTCTCTTTACCTGGGCTCATTTTTTTTTTTTTTTTTTAAATAATCCAATGTCCCACACACTTTATCACACTACATCATTCATTGTGGTATTCATTTTCCTATTGACGTTCCCTAGGTCTTTTACAAGCAAAGCAAAACCCCTGGGGGACCCTCTGATTTGTAATTACTCCTCTAAAAACCCGAACTTATAAGAATCCGCAATCAGGCAGATCGTTAATGCAAAAAGATACAGACAATGTTTCTGCAATAAAAACTTCCTGCCTGCCTGATCTTTCTGAGTATCTTTTAAAAAACTGAGCCACTCATGTGCAGCTTGAGCTTTTTTTGCCAGGATACCGTTAGTCCCGGATTCTCTGCAGGGGAGTTAACATCATCCTGGCCCAGGCAATCAAAATGGGCAGAGATTTTCTTAGGGAAGAGAAAAAAGAAGCCGATGGCAGCGCCATGTGATGGAATGGGGACAGGCGCATATTGTGGGTTTAGCTTGAGAATTATTAGTACATATTTTAATAGTTACCTAACTTAAAAGACAATTTTATTCCCAAAGTACAAAACAGTCATAAGGACAAAAAAAAGAGTGGAAGCCTAAAAATGGGGAGGGAAAGTTCACTAAAGTTAGTAGCTAGTGACCCCACTATCCTAAATTAATAAATGAAGAGTGTTTGAGCCGTCGTGCTGAGCTTTAGGTGTCTTATAATAGAACTCAGTATCTTGATTGGGAAAAAAAAGCACTTATAAATGGTGCTCTTATGGCTCGACTAACATTATGTTTATTAAGCACACTCTTTGACAGCTATATTTATCATTGGTAACAGTATATAACAATATAAGCAGCCAGTGTTGAATTTACTGCTTGATTAATGGCTTCCTTTTTTGACTTAGAATATATATGTTTTTTTTATTTGACCTTTTGTGTAATTGTGCGCTAACAAAGACCATCTGCATGACAAGGCTGTATAGTTATTTTACATTTCATTGTATATTTCAAAAGGCCGCTCGCGTTTATATGTTTATGTTCTGTTCCCAAAGTACATTCTGTGCAATCTGGGCCCAGGCTCTTGATTGTTTGGTATCGGTACTTCATGAGTGTTGAAAAAATGTCTTTTCTACAATGTTGTTAAAAATAAACTTTAGGCATATTGCTAAATACACATTTGAGATGCAAAAATAAATGCATAGAAGGTTTGCCTACTAAAGGGTTGATGCTTTTGTCCATTCAAATCTGAGATTTTCACAATTTGGCCAAACTGCTCAGAACTTGCTAGAAAGGAAGGAGGCCTGATTTTTAATTGCCGCAATTACATTTTAAAGTTATCCCCAACCGATGTCTGAACTGTGAAGTAATGGGCTGATGTGGTTGTCTTCTGTGACTCTTACTTCCTGCACTGCACGGGATTGCAAGAGGCTACTGCAAAATTAACTACTCCTTTTGTCTGATTGATTATATATATATATATATATATATATATATATATATATATATATATATATATAGACAGCTAGTGACATGACTATGGACTTCGTACAGCGCTGCGTAATATGATGGCGCTATACAAATACTGTGTAATAATAATATATATACACACATATTGTGTTCTCCCTAGCCCCTTTCACCGGGCGCACGACCCAGCACTTTTTAGCAACCACACGGCTGTTTTGGTTGGTCACTGATGAGTTGGGTGACAATACAGGGGCTGCCACTGGCCTACAATTTCTTCCCACCCAGCTTAAAAAAATTCTGGGTTGACCACTAATTTTGAATCTATAGTAAAATGTTTTTGTGACTTTTGATTCTGTTTCTTAAAGACATATGTTGGAGCCTGTATGTTGGCATGATATGTACTGGTCATGTCTCTGACACTGATGAATTCCACAGTCTAGGTATCTGTTTTGGAAGAAGCCACAGTGCTGGACTTTATTTGCCTGTTTTTCCAATAAAATGTAATTGTAAAACAGGCACCAGCAGCATACATTTATTGAAGTGTTATCTCCTAAGTTGTTTTTGTTTCAGCAGCTCACACCAACACACAGATGTGTACAAGTGTAATAAATGTATACTTACCTGTTTGCCAACATTGCTCATTGACATATATCTAACTGTTAACACTGTTATTCGGCCCTCCCCTAAGGCGCTTTGTCTTGGCATCACCTTCAGTTCTGCCCTCTCATTTACTCCCCATATTCACCTACGCAACATCTCCAAAATCCTCCCCTACTTGTCCCCAATCACCACCAAACTTCTTGAATACGCTCTTATCATCTCTCGTCTGGACTACTGTAACCTCCTCCTCTCTGGTATTCCACTAACCCGACTCTCTCCTCTACAATCTATTATGAATGCTGAGCTAGACTCATCCATCCCTCCCACCGCTCTTCTTCTGCTGCATCTCTTTGTAGTTCTCTTCATTGGCTTCCATTTCACATTAGAACCAAACTCAAGCTCCTGTGCTTTGCCTTCAAATCCCTCCACAGGTATTGTCCCACTTATTGTTCTGACCTGATAGAACCCCCCCCCCTGCTCTCTCCACTCCTTAAGTGACCTACTACTGACTTCCTCACTCAACCTCATCACACGCATGGCTCCAAGACTTTTCTAGAGCTGCCTCAACTCTCTGGAATGGTCTTCCTCGTCATCTTGCTCCTACTTTCTGCTCATTTAAAAGAGCACTAAAATCTCATCTATTCAAACTTACCTACCCGTCTTATTCTCTCTCCTAAAACCTTCGCTACTTTCCATCATTCCATATCCCCCTCCTATTGTGTGATACTTCCCCCACCCTTTAGATTGTAAGCTCTTTGGGGCAGGGTCCTCTCCTCCTTCTGTGTCATTGTCTGTATCTGTCTGTCATTTGCAACCCCTATTTAAAGTACAGCACTGTCTAGTATGTTGGCACTATATAAATTCTGTTTATTAATATTAATAATAATAATAATAATAATAGTAATAATAATTGATACCAGAGGTCTATCATAAGAGAGGTACAACTTTAAAAGAAAATTGCCAAGCCCTCCGTTTCTTTTCCTTGCTGTATTTCCTGTCTCATTTGCAGTGGAGTTTTATTTGATCAATGAGGAAAATAGCCAGTAAATTGTAAATACAAGTTTACAAAACACATGCGCCTACCCTTACTTGCAGTTCAATGACATTTAGAAACCCACTAAAGTATTTTCTCCTTTCTTGTTTCTCTTGCCACCACCTTGAATCTCATATTGATCTCCACTCATAGTGCACAGTGCCTGGTATGTCACCATTCATCAAGGAGTGCACAGTGGGGTGCTTTGCACCATTACAAACCATTCCCATTTTTTTTCCTAAATAATCACTATTGAATCCTTCTGTTAACAAACAATGGGAGGTGATTCCATTGAATTATGGTTGTTGGCTCTGTAACTCTCTGTTCAATAATGATGAACTGGTGTCTGTACACAGAAACTATGCCGGGATCTATTGCTTTCTTCCATTTGTATGGCACTTACACTGAAGAGGATGGGATAGGAACCAAGTCACATTCAAACTGATTTTAGGGTAATTGTATTTTTTAAAAACATATTTTTCCCCATTTATTTCAGTATAGTTCCACTTTAATATAAACTGTCCATGCAGTATTTCATAGTATAGATGTAGAACACATGACATCTCCTTTAGAACTGTAAAACAAAATGATTGATTATTATTAATCAATATAATTAATTATTAATTGATTTGATTATGTAGATGATGTTGTCTATTCATACAAATAGCTAATATTCTTTGAAAAAAATCTGTTTCAATTGTATGTTTAGTTGCATTATCTACTGGACATCTGTGTTTTGTTCATCTCCTGCATGATACAAGAAATAGACCATGAATGGTCCAAAGAACAGACCATTGATTGTCCTATACCTGCTGTGATAAAATAGCTCCGTGTGTTCCCTGTAAATCTCTGCACCAAAAATATGAAGAACACCTCCAGTAGATACCTACTGCGAGAAGATACCTACTGCTTTTACTACCTTTCTCTCTTTCTCATTGTTTTTTTTATTTTTACCCAGCCACATTCACACTTCCATGACAAACTTGAATCTTATTATTTTAGAAACCTTGTACAGACAATTTATTTTTCCATACTGGCATGTGTTGGAGACAGCAAGGAGCCTGCAGAATTTCTCCTCCACATCTCCAGGGGTTCTCAGACCACCAGTTACTGAACCAAGATAATGGGCTGGACCGGTATACTAGAGCAGGGGTTCTTTTATACTTTTAAATTCAAGGACCAAAATATCAATAAGAATACCAATATGTCAGCAAAGCCATAGAAAGACAAATTAAAATAGTTGTATATTATTAACATAAAAACCCACTAACCACACTGTATATGTTTGTATTCAAGTTGGTTATTATTTGTCGCATTTTGTAGAGCAGTAAAATAAAAAGCAAACAAGATATTGGTAACAAAACAATATTTGTTATTTAAAGCAGAGATTTCTGGGCCTCTCTCTGATGATCTGGGGGACCCCTGGGTATTACAAGATGAACAATGGTGACGGTAAATGCTGGGTTTGACCTTACTGCATTATCCATATGAGGAGTTTACTTCTACCCATAAAATATGCTTTATGCTGCGTATTAAGCAAATGTCTTGGACACGTTTAACCCTTGATCATTTTTTTTAAACTAAATCTCTTCTGTTACTTATTTTATTGTTCTGTAAACAGAATATTTGTAGACCAAGAGTCTTCTTGTCTGAGTTTTCCTTAAGGCAAAAAACCGCTATAGCTAGAAATATGAAAAGAAAAATAAACCACTTTTTCTGTCAGTGAAAACCCCTCCTTTTTTTGGGTTTTTCTTAGTCAAGTGAGTTGACATCAGCACATTGCATCCACCTTTCACCTCTGTACCTCCTGGATTCCTTGGTACACCTCTTACTACCTCTATCACCTTACTCCAACTACACCTCCATCTACTGTTTACTCGTGCATCTCTTATCCATTACGTTTGCACCCATTGCCCACCACTTACCTTTCAGTGCCCTCATCCATCAATCATCTCTGCCCTTTGCCCAACTACTTTTTCAAGACACACTTCTGTACCCCCTGCACTCCTTGTTTACCCCGAACTTTTGTATTCTTTGTCCACCACTGAGCTCTGCACCCCTTATCCACCATCTACAACTTCTTACTTCTGCAAATTTGTTCCACCTCTGCAACTTCTTACTTCTGCAAACTTGTTCCACCTCTGAACACCATACAACTATACCTCCCTTTGCTTTCTACATCCCTTTTCTACCACTGCACTCCCACTGCTCTGCTCTGTACCCCAGTTCACTTCTATTTTACCACTGGTAACTTCTGCTCCCCGGTTTAGGCTAGAGATGTTTGTAGTATGAAACATGATTTGACATTGCTGGAAGATTGGTCAAATTAGTTGAAACTGGATTTCAATATATCTTAATGCAAAACAGTGCACTTGGGTGGAAATAGAACCCTTTTATAGTACACAATTGGAAGAACAGTGTTGACCAGAACTTTTAAAGCATGACAAAAGCCAACAAGCAGCGGTGGAAGTAAAAACACATTTTGTGTCGTATCACTAGAAGCATCATTAACAGGAGGAAGGAGATTATGGTGTACTATATAGATCCTTAGCTAGAACTTAAACCCTTTGTCTGGAATTTTTTTGCTGGTGTAGGCCACTTTGAAGACTTTCTGTTCACTTTTTGTTCCACTGATATCTTTATCCTTTGGGTGGAGAATTTGGGATAATCTCCAAAAGGAATACAGATACCAGTAGATACCTAATTGAGGTCCATGTCTACCTTTCCTGGTGATATTGTGGTCCCAAAAACAGGAAGTAAAGGGATGCTCTTCAACAGACTCATCCAAATCTCATCCAAAAACTTGGAACCTTTATTGGTAAAGGTGCATTATCCCATACTGTAAAGTGTTTATTTTTAAAGTTGAACTTAGTCCAACTTTCAGTCTTGCACAGGTGCACAGGTTCCTCTTCTGTGCTGAAATTGGCTACTCTAATTTTACTTTATGTAGTGAGCTTCTCACACTGTGCACTAGAGCTGCAGCATGTGTAATATAGCTCACCATATTTCCTGGCTAATAAACATCCAATATGATCTAGCCTTTTCCTTTCTGGCAAGAAAGTGCCCAGCCCACCCCTTTCAATCTGCATGCAAATACAGCTTGTGGAAGAATGGCCACACCTCCAGACTGACACCCACCCTTCAAGGTAATTTATATTTTGCATATCTTCTGAGAAAAATACTGTGGCATGGTGCTGTGAATTTGTCAGAAACCGATGTATAGCACCCTGCCAACCCCTCCCACCAGCCATGATCTTCCTATAGTGCATAAAGCAATTTTGATGCTTAGAGACCCAGAGAGGACCTCAAAAATAAGGCATGGAGTGAAAACTGAAACATTTTTCAAAAGCATGTTGGTGGAGTAAGGAACCAGGGAAGACTATTATGTATAGGTTAAATGTCAGTTTAACAAAATGAAATCAATAATGAATTTTGTACTTTTGCTAAAGGCCTATAGGAGGTCGTGATAGGCACCCTGCTGATCCTTTCGTCTGTTACATATTTAATGGCCTTTCCATCATCTGCTTTCTGCTGTAGTGAAAGCTTTGTCCATTGTGGAAGAATTATCCGTGTACATCGATGTACATGGCTTTCGACCTCTTCTGTGATTTATATGTTGAATGTTTTTCTTCATCTGTGTACTTACAATTATAAATCTTGTGTAAGCCATGTATGAAAAGTTAAAGCTACATATAAGTTATGTATTATTCATGTTTTATAATCCTCGAAATGTGATATATCGAAATTCGGTTTGTGCCAATTACTCTCTAGAGGGCCATCCAACACATGCTAGGGACATTTTTCTGGTAGTTTCAAGAAATGATAAAATTCATCATGTGTTAGTCGGACTTTAGTTTACGTTGGAATGATCCTGTATTAGCATGTAAGCTCCGGTTATTTTTTGTTTATTTGCATGGCTCTATTGATGTTTGGAGAGCGATAGTGGCAGGACGCATCTGCAGCCAATATTGCTCATCTGTCCTAAAATAAAGTAAGCAATTATGGGAGTGGCCAAATATCCCCCTCCCAAATCTCTCAAAGGCTCCCGGTTCAGTGCCAAGATGTCTATGGAAACGACTCGTGCTCACCACACCCCCCAGTCTGATTTCCTTCATTTCATATTAATAGAACATATTGTCATGCTATTTATTACACATGGCCAAATTCAGCAAAGGAAAAAAAAAAAAAAAAGATAATACAAAAATACTACTCATTCCTCTCAAATCCACTAAAAATTTTAGTATATTTTAACCCTAAAACATTTTTTAATGTATTGCTGCTTGCAAGTCATTAGATGTTTTTGGTTTTTTCCCCTCTTTATTTTCACCTGGTCACACATTTTTTGTGCTTGGGTTATGGATACTTACTGTACTGTACCTATGGAGGAGCAGGATGGCCATCATACTGCAGTATTATAGAACACCATCAGTTCTTCTTCTTCATACCAAAGTAGGTAGGGATTTTAATGTTTAGAAAGTTGACATTGTAGAATACCCAGAACAACTCTTTTTTTATGGTAGAATCAACTTTGACAGCTACCTAACACTGTCATTAATTGGTCTAAAATGGAACTAAATCTGTGATACTTGCCTATTTACGTTCCATCATAGGGCGCTGACATCTCCCTTTTTCTTTTCTTCCTGGAGACAATCTTCAGCCATCTTGATTGGCCTTGGTGACAATCCTAAGCAGTGGAAATGGGGTAAATATTTGGAACAGAGACCTGAATTACCTGACCCAGAGATCCTAACCCTAAACACTCTAATCTCAATTAAATAAAGCATTATAGCTATTCATATACCTAAAGAAAATTTTGGTAAATAGATTTAGCAGGGTTGCCATGATTTTAGATAGAATTAATGACCTGCTGGTTTTACTTGATATTTGGAAAACTCATAGGGAGATATAAAATAATATATAATTATTTTTCCTCTTGCGGAAAGTTTTTTTAAAAGTTCTGAGCAGAGACGTAGAAACAAGGGTCTTAGAGTTTGCAGTTGTGCTCAGGCCATGGACCAGGGGCTAATAGTGTATGTTTAAGGAAGAGGAGAGTGTTTGTACTATGTACTCTTTGCTCAGGGGGTTGGCTGGAAAGGGGTCTGTACTGGGAAAGAATTTGGGGCTGTTGGATAGATTTGCACTGTGGTGAATTTGGAGTTGTTTAGGGGAGATCAGTACTGGGGGAATCATCCTAGGGGATTGTACTAGGAAGAACAGGTAATTTTTGGCTGTATGCTACTAATGAGTTCTATACACCAAAGCCCCTGCACTCTATGCAATACCATCCCCTGACCCTTGCACTCTGTGCCCATACTCACTCCTGACCCTTGCTTTTAAGTCCAATTCCTGACCACAGTACCAGTGGAATATGAACAGGGGGTCACAGAAGTTCCAATATAACTTGCCCTGTACAGTGCTTATTTCTCCTTCCGACACTCCAAATTGATCACTAATGATCGTTGTGTGTGAGGTGGACCAGAGCTGCTGTGACCAGTTAGAGCTGAAAGGAGAGAAAACACAATGCAAACTAAAAGTTCCGCTCACAGCGAATGCTGATTTTCCCACTAGCATATCAAACTAATGTGCTTCCTGTTTAAATGCAATGGTCAATAGTTGGCTACTTGAGGTCCTTTTTTGTGCATGCATATTCCCCAGCACCATGTCTGACACTGCTGTCTTTGATTACTGTAAACCAGCAAACTTGTTGAGGTATATGAGAAGTATTCTTTATCTTAATTTTATCAATAGGTAAACACATGACAAGCTTTCAACAGTACAATTACACCATCATCAGTTTGGACTGCTTCCTAGTACTACTCTTGTACACTCATGTTTTACCATCTGTACTCTCCAGTGATCAGCAGCATTTATCTGTTAACAAAAAGTGATTAAAAAATTCTGTGAGCCAAAGATTGGTGTGAATGATGTATTGTTCTGTTTATAGGTTTGTTCACAATTGATGTACACTGATCATCCAAGACATTACATTATAAAATTGCTTGCCTTTTATTGTGTAGGTTCCTCTTGTGTTGCCAAGCTCTGAAGTGTTAGGGATGGGCTACACAAGAACTTCAAAAGGTGTTCTATGGCGTCTGGTGCCAGAATGTTGGTAGTAGATCCTTTAAGACACTCTGCCTTTGCTTTTATCCCATGCAACTTGCTTCCACATCTTCTTCAGGTCATTCACTTGAGAGAGAGAGAGATGAGACCTAGGCATCCTTCTTCCATTGCTCCATTGTCCAGTTCAGACACTCGTAGGCCCATTGTAGGAGTCAGCATGGGAATTTTGACTGGTTTGAAGCCAAGCTGCAATCTGTAATGCACCATAAGGGTCTAATATGTGTCTAATAAATCTAGCATTAAGTTTTTCAGCGATTTGTGCTACAGTAGTTTCAGTGGTATTTGGTTGGACCCTTCAGAATTGACTTCCACCAATCCATAATCTATGACCTATTCAGTGGTTTACCAGTTGCTCTTACTTAGACTACCCTTGTACCAACCATTGCACCAACCACAAACACCCCACAAGATATTGCCCATTTTTCCTGCTTCTAACACATCACCTCCAGGACTGTTTACTTGCTGCCTATTATTATTATTATTAATAATAATAATAATAATAAACAGTATTTATATAGTGACAACAAATTAAGCATCACTGAAAATGAATTAGGGGTTTTCAAAGGTTGGACAGATACAACCAGTGACACAGGAGGCGGAGAGGACCCGATATATCTCATTCCTTGACTGTAACTTCTTTTAGTGTTTTTTGTACTGTTTTAGCTAATTGATGTAAATATAAAGTACAATCTTTTCTAAATTAGTTTCATAAAATTATTTCTCGTCTACAAATTTCTGTGATTGAGTTTTATTTGGCAAGTTCTTTTTGAGAATTTTGTCTTCTGCACTCTCCATGACTGGCAAATGCAAGCTGGTTATGGAATAGCATTTTTTTTCCTGTAATCTTTCATTCTCCTTTAGTGCATATATAAAAAATAGAAAAATGGAAAAAAGTAGGTGGTGGTTTTAGGGGAAAAAAAGTTTTAAAGAAAGAATCTAATCTTAAATTAGGGATTATAACCCAAATATGTCAGTCAGAGGTGTAAAAAAAACAATGAATTGTAAACGTTGCGTCCAATTTAGATTTTATAGGTAAATGCTGTGCCAAATTTAGCAGCAAATGTCATCTTTCAGCAGTGAAAGGGAAGGGGAACCCCTGGGATCCTGTGATGTCATTATTTTAGGAGAAGTCTCTTATAAACATCCATTAATTCTGAAAAATGTGCATGTTTAAATACTAATCTTTAGGTTGTAGTATGGAACATAAACAGATTCTGTTACGAGCTTGTATGTTCACCACATATTAATCACAATGACAAATTCTGTGGTGCAATTTGTTTTTATATTTATGCTTTAACAGGAAATCTGAGATTTATTTTAAAAGAGTGGCCCATTGTCTACCACCTTAGGACACACAAGACCTAAAGCTTTACTCAAGCCATGCATGTGAACTTGTCATGTAAATGGACTCATTTACGCATTCTGGCATTTATCCTGTACCCGTGGCTGCCCCACTAAACTAATCTTTGTAGGTGTGTACATCCTCCTCCTTTGGCTTGATCCTACCCTGGGAACATCAAAATTGTTTAAGTATATCCAAAGAAGGGTCTGCAGTCCTGTCAGGGAGGACATGTGAGAAGAATACACGTCTTTGCTGTTATGGAGCCCATAGAACAGGCCAGTTGCAAAAGCAATGGAAAATAAGTTTTACTACCTGTTATCATGCAACCATGTTGTCTTACATTTTGAATGGCACATTAACGTAAAAGGCAGAGCATCCAAACTACACTACAACACAACAGGTCTAATTTATTAAAGCTCCCCAAGACTGGAGAAAATTGACTTTCATAGGAGAACCTCAACGATCCACACAACCTGCAGACAATAGTTAAAAGAATTGTTTTGTCAGATACATTCCAATGTGAGCGGTGAGCTTGATGAGATATGTTGTGTGTTTATGTCTAATTTTATATTTATATGAAAAATCTGGTTTTCTTGCTACACGGGTGGCTCATAAGTGGTTACAGGACGGTTGCACCTCCGGTCAACATCTGATCTACCACTGCACTTTTTTTTTTATCACTGAAACAGTTAAGAGCCTTGGTAGCTTAAGAATGGGTTTATGGGCATTTGTGGTAAAGGACCCCATCGAGTTGGTTATCTATTCAACCCACTGCCTGAACAAACAAGTATTTGTGCCTCTCAACCACTATGGAAAAACAACATTGAGGTGGCTGAGTTTTCAAAAGCAGTAAGATCATGGATATAGTATATGAATCAGTATATCCGTTAGGTGCACTAACTTTTCCTCTCTGCTTTTTGTAGGGGCAGCCAATATCCGGAAGTACTGGAGTCGTTATTATCAGGGATCTCAAGGTGTAGTCTTCATTCTTGACAGTGCCTCATCAGAAGAAGACCTAGAAACTGCCAGGAATGAGCTCCATTCAGCTCTTCAGCACCCACAACTATGCACTTTACCATTTTTAATATTGGCTAATCACCAAGACAAACCAGCGGCTCGTTCTATTCAGGAGGTAGGCTTATTTCTATTATTTAATGACAAGTTTGACAAGGATGATTAATTATGCATTATCTCCAGATTACTTCACACAATTTCCAGCTTGTTTTAAACAGTGCTTGATTTTTTTTGATTCATGCCATGTGTCTATGTAAAGTTTACCTTACACTTCTGCACAATTTCTGCACTTAGAGTTTATGTAAAATTTGTATCTAATTTAGCTGCAAATTAAGGTTATTTTATGTAAGTTTGCTGTGAAGATAGATTTGCTGTGTCTTCTATATTATAATCATAGAGGACATGAGTTGCCAAAAAAGGCAAGCAGACTAATTGACTTGCAATTGAATTGACTATTTCTTGCTCTGCCCTAACTTGGTCTGGAAGTCGCCATCCTTGGTATAAGCACGGATCTCAGTTCTAATGTCAGAGATTTGCCCCCTTATGACCAAATTATTTATTCACTGGAATGGGAATATTTAAGCAGCAGAGAAGCTGTAGAAAGCACAGAATGAGCAAAGCACAAGCACGGAGATCCTTGCACTTCCCCTCATCATGTACATCTTCCTCTCTGGTAAATGAGATTTAAAGAACAGGAGTGTTTCGGTTGTCATTGCATTATTAAAAATTAGTCAACCAGTAGCTTGCCCAGATTCATTCTCTTCTATTGGTATCCATGATTATATATTACTAGGTTTCTTACTCCTGAGAACATGATGTTTCTATTAAAATTGACCTTTCAGTAGCTATATTTTACCATTAAAAAGCTGCCTTTGGCTGCACAGTTTTTGTTTGAAGGTTTGCGCCACGGCTGTAGGAGCACTCAAATCACGTTACTCATGTGGCAGTTTGCCGTGCGCTCTGGAGCTGCCAACCACACTATTTCACACCATGGATCTGAAAGAGCCCTTAGTCCTCTCTCCTTAATTACACCCATAACTAGAGTGGGGTCGGGCTTGTGTTCTTAGGTCTGCACTGTTTTTAAATACCCCAATATCATGATCACCTGCGTTTCATACTAATCTGTGTAATGCTGGAGGTGTTTTATGGTTTTATCTGCTGTCCGCTTGGTAGGAGTCACTGCAGGCCCCTATTAAATCCTACAAATGGGCTTTTAAAAACCAGATCAGGGCATCAGTATTATATGATGGGTATTAAAATGTAAAATGCGTAGTTCAGCTTTAAAAAAAAAAATCAGTATTTAGACACTGCAATCTTCCTTACCTTGCAACAGTTAGCTGTCACCTAGTAAATCCTTGCAATAAATCAGTAGTCTTTCAAACATCGTAAACTGCGTTTTGGCAGCTGTCTGTAGCCACATAATGCTATCATGCGGTAAATAGTGTGAAGACATTCCTGTTGTATGAATAGTTGGACAACTCCCTCTTGTATTTTTAAGTTATGGTGTTCATGGACCAAGAAGGTTTTTGCTCAACATGAACTCCCTATTTTTACAGCTCTCTCTCCCTTTTTTTTTTTTTAATACGAGGTAAAATTAGCATCTCAGATAATTCATTTTCCAGTTTGTGTAGTGTACTAGAATATTGGTTAACAGTTGGCTTTGTCTGCATGAGTGAAGTAAAGCCGAACAATTTTATAATTAAAATACACACAGCAAGTTTTAGGCACTGTAAATGCTGCAAAGTTAGGCTCTTCTTTCCATCAATTAACAACATACAAAGTCCATGAACAGAAAAATAATCTTAATTGGTGTGTCTACTCTTTACCTTTCAAAACAGCCTCCATTCTTCCAAGTATTCTTGCATATGGTTGCAAATTTTGCAGGAAAATACAGCAGTTTGGTGATATAATAACCAAACTGCTGCAAATGATCTTGACATTATATATGTAAAATGCAAATATTAAATCAAGCAGAATAAACTGGGTATTCGATGGAACACCACAATGGAAGTCAGTGTTCTCCCCAGCCCCTTTTTAGCCAGTAGTAATCGTTTGAACTCAATACAGGGGCCACCACTCACCTACAGCTTCTTTCCACCCAACTCCAAATTTCTGGGGAGATTACTGGAAGTGTGGAATGCCATGCTCTACTAATATGTTGGGGTTGCTGAATGTAAAAAATCCAAGACTTAAGCACAGCATCAAGACACAGAGCGGTCTTACTGTATCAATCTTCCATCTTGATGAGTGGCTTCTGCATATTCTGGATGTGCTGTCTAAGCTCTTTTGCCGAAGCCCAAAGAAACAGGAACTAATAATAAAAATGTTTTGATATCCATAAATGGAGAGGTTGGCCAAGAAACTGCAGAAAACTACATATTGAGTTTTCTTTGCAATCCAGGGGTTCCCAGTGGCACCATTAGCCCAGAAACCAGTGCAACCCTGGTATTACCCAGCTACACACTAGAGTGTGGTTAGGAGTGGTCCGGTTAGGTGTTATCTTCATCAAAACTCTTTATGAGTCTACTCATAAACTTTACACTGTACCACATGGGCTGTGCATATACAGCTTGGTGCAAAAAAGTTTCTTATTTTGAGTTTGAAAAATAACTCATGCCTGCAAGGAACTACATTGTCATGGCCTAGCAAATCAAAATGACTGAATATCCCAAACCCAGAAGTAACTAATGATGATATTGGTGCTTATTATGGAACTCCTGTAAATCTACCTCTACTCCTCCAGTGCAGGTCTCAATCTATTTTTTTTTCTTTTAAGTGTTTTATTTATATATTATATATTGCTTTTCTTACTTAGCAACTCTGGTGACGACGTTACAAGTTCTTTTAGAGACAGCTGCTGTGTAGTTTGTCCCTATTCATATATGCAAATCTACAACTCCCATTGTTTCACTAGGAACCAAATTAATGTATGCATGTGGAGTGGAACAAAGAGTGAAGGGGGTCGATGGAGTTCTATAGGAAACCACATACATTCAGCATAAATACAAAACAGCATCAGACTCAAAAGATTCTATAAGTTATCAACCCAGTTCTGTCACGGACGTTTAGTCTGTTGCACATATTCACAATTTTTTGTTGCAACAAGCCTTTAAATGTCCTGTTAAATATATTCACTGGTGTCCATATACAATTAAACACAAATATGGCAGACTCAGTTGATCATTGCATTAGGCAAATCAAGCATTGACAGTTCTTGTTGAATCAACATAATGAATTCCCAGGCAACAAGGAAGTTACTGAATAAAATCCAAGCCAAAAGAAGTACCTTGATACATCTATGCTAATTATCTCTCCCCATTATGGCCATCCCAGATTCCCAACCACTGGGGCTGCCCTGGCATTCACCGTCATATAGTTGCAATTTTGTTTGATCTGGTCTTTCTACTATATAGTCGGAGTTCCCTCATTTGCATGCTGGTATCTCGAAGTTTAGAAACCAAATACAGTCACGTCAGAAGCCTTTTTAAAAGGAGGCAATGGAAGCCTTCAGTTTTTTTTTTTGTTCGAAAGGTGTGCTTTAAAGCAAAACTAAACCCGTGATACGCTCCTCTCCCTGTTTCATCCTAGGGCTCTGTCATCTTCGGCCATCCTGATTGCCAGTGCCAGGGTATTGTAGCTACCAGGCAGGCGCAGGGAAGTCATTCATTTCAAGCACGTGCAAGGGAAGCCAGGATTGCTAGGTTTTTCTGGCAATCAACACTGAGCTACACAGCTCAGCAAAATTTAACAGTTGGGCAACAATCGGGCAGCCATTAAAAGTTATTACAGAAGGGACATTGCCTGTCTGGTTGGATTTCTCAAAGTGGGACTTCAGTTTCACTTTAACACAACACTACTAAAAAAAATCACAAACCACATATCAAGGAACTGATTCATAAAAAATGTGAAAATAAATGATGATAAATAATATTATTCTTTACCTTTTTTTCATATATTTTTCTTCAAGTTTTTACACGACTTTAAGTTTTATAATTTGGATACGTAACAGTGATTCATCCCCATATAACATACCCATGTCAACACCATAACAAGAGTTTATTATGTTTTACATTGTTCATGACATTTCAGCTTGCATCGTGAAACATAATACCATGTTTTAGGGAGTATTATCTTTTTTTACAGTTTATTCCCATTTCAGTTTGTGTTGGAACTTTCAGTACCACTTTAATTTTTATCCAAGAAATCGTTTGTCCTTGGCGTGATACAGCGACCTACTGTATTTAACTATAGTCTACCAAGCCCAATAAAATGTTATGAATATTATCATGTATTTATTTCTTCTTTTTAATCCTTTTTGTGAAGAACGTTCTAACAAAGTTCAGGTGATCTTCCTGCCAAGGAGAAGTTTGTACAGACCAATTTTAAAAGATGTCTTCATTGGATGCAAATCTGACGACAGGAGATGGGAAAAATTATAGCACAAAGTATAATAGCCAACACTATAGCCAACACTATGGGCTTGAGCCTTAATTCACTGCAGATGGTCAGATTATGAACTCGTGATTTTGTTTTTCTTGTTTGGTAATTGTGTATTTTGTAAAGCTTGCAGTATTTCGCATCTCGAAGGGACCTTATGCTTTAAGAAAGGAAATAGATTATATTTCATGTTTATATATAACTGTAGTTGCTTTAGTATCTTGGAAATTACCATTATTTCCAAAAATATTTTGTAATATATCCTTTATTTTTGCTGATTTGTCTTTTAAAACTTAGTTATACATAGCCAAAATTTTTTTTAAATAGTTGTTGTGTTTTTTTTTTTTTATTGGGGAGATTTAAAAAGCCATAAGCATACACTAAGAGGTGCAACTTAAAAATGCATACCGTTACATGTGTGTTAAGCGCATTCAAGTTTGATTAAGCACAAGTGGGGGCTTCTACATCTATAATCTCTTGAAAAGGGTACACTTGGGTTGAGTTTTTCATTTTAATTAAAAAAACAATAAATTGATAAATTTCTTAAGAATATTAATAAACAGTATTTTTATAGCACCAACATATTACCCATCACTGTACAATAAATAAGGGTTTCAAATGACAGACAGATACAGACAGTGACACAGGAGGTGGAGAGGACCCTGCCCAGAAGAGCTTACAATCTAAGAGGTGGGGGAAGTAGCATACAATAGGAGGTTAATATTTATCTTTTATTTCTATAGTGCCGACATAGTATGCAGCACTTCAAAAAGTCCATAGTCATGTCTATAACTGATCCAGAGTCCAATTTGTGAGGGGAAGCCATTAAACCTAACTTCATATTTTTGGGATGTGGAAAAAAACTAGAGTGCTCACACCCATGCAAACATGAGGCAAATAAATAAACTCCATGGGGATAGTGTCCTGTCTGAGATTTGCTGCAAAGGAGCCACTGAGCCAGCCATGCCGGCCACTGTTGCTATTTGTTGAACATTTTTACATCAATACCTTAACTTTCTCTTTTGGTATATTGCTTGGTGTAGCTGCTTGCGCTCTCTGAGGCCTCTAAATCCTTCCTAAATCACCTAATTTTAATAGGTAAAAAAAGTACCTGAAAATAAAAACATTTTGCATATATTTATCTTATGTCCCTTGATGGGAGTGCTAGAGTAAGTTCAAGAGGCAAGGCAAAATCGCACTAGAAGAAACTCTTGTAATCTGGGAAGAACACTTTGTTTTTGTGAGTTATATTTTATATCTTTATATATTTATTTTGACATTATTTTTTCAACTTGTTCTTAGAGTATTTTATGAAGGTTTTCACCTTTACGTGTAAAATACTGCCTTAGAGAATCTGTTTTAGAATATGATACATTATTTACCGTGTTTGTTATTTTCATATGTTGTGTATTATTATTACACAAATTTATAACCGTCACACCACATTTAATCCCCTAAGTGTTTTACCAGTATGACTACTTTGAACTTGGAAAACGCTTCCAAATGAATGTCTTTTATGAAGTTCCCTACTAAATAAGTAGCAAAAGGAAGCACTCAGACTGAACCTTTTTGCATCTCTGATACTCCAAACTATTCTTCATTGAAAAAGGAAAAGAGTTTTTCTTTTCTCTTTCCTTTTGGTCGGGTCTTGCGGAGGTTACCTTTGTAGAGCAGTTTGAATGTCAACTCGACCGTACAAACTTGTCGTAATGAAGGTAATGTCGAGGGCAGTCTGTGCCCATTATATCTTTTTTTTTTTTTTTAAATGAATCTGTGTGGTCTTTTTTAGAAACTCTTCTAAGGAATAAATGGTGAGGCATTCTCCCTTTCTTGTCGGCAGAATGAATAGCGGTATCAGGATAGACAGGCTCTCTAAATTATGCAGTGAATTTACGGTCACACATTCTCTGTGAATCAATGGTAAAGTCTACATGTTTTGTAAAACAATGTTCACTTCCACATAGGCAAAGCACATGCCGAATTGACACAAAGTGTTTATTTTATTACTTTGTTACTCACTTTGTACAGTTGCATTACATTTCCTGTCAACTCCATTAATTTGACTAAATTTAGCTTACTTGGAAATCAGATGTCACACTTACATTAAAATATCACCAGCCAAAAAAACATTTTGATATGCTTAAGTTCAAGAAGAGGTAAAATAAAGAGGTTTCTGTAGAGACTGACATAATCCCCATGTAGATGATGTGTTGGTCACCCAATGACCACAAACGTTGTCCATTACCTAGCTTTTGTACAGCTGTTACCCAATGATTTACCTTGCCAAATTTTTAAATGACTTACAGAAAGGACTGTTGTTGCTTCCCCTTTATTCACTCCTCTCTCCATAGAACAGGTGGTCAGTAGGACAGTAAATTTGGTTGTAGAGTTGCCTACTTTGAGGCAATACAGGAATGGCAGCACCAAAAGCAAATGTTCTATATACCTTCTCATTTAGCACCCTATGGGGATCGAGTAACTATTGCTTTTCAACCTTTTGCTCCTTTCTGTACTTTTCATGCAAGATTTTTATTTTTTTTGGTGCCAATCAGTAATTGATCACTGTAAGATAATATTCCCAAATTGGCAATTGGAGGCTCCATTCACTGGAATGAAGTAACTGATCACCAAGTTTTACAGACTCAATTGCAAATTTTACAGGTTACAATCAATGGCCACATTGTGGCAATCCATGTGCTACTAATCTTTATGGTGGCCTTTGTGTTCTTTACTTTCAAAATGGAAAATGCTTTTTTTGCTAGAATACCATCAGTACCTAAAAAAAAAGGGAGCTAAACCATTAGGACCCTAGAGATAATTTTGCATAATTCGAAAATCAGTATTTTCCAGTATTATTTAAAGTATTCAAAGGTTATTTGAATAATATTGCACTTTCATATTCATCTTCTTACACGTTTGAAGACTTAAGACCATTGTGTTTGGTCAGACTGGGGTGACATGCCTCCGGCACATGCGAGTTGTCAGCCTGGTAGTGGAGCATATTTAATAGTGGAACCTTCTTAATGAATAATAAATGAAGTGAAGGTGTAAAGCATCTGAATCCCATTAACATGCAGCCAGGCTGTCTTGTAAGATCTCTGTTATTTGCTGGGGAGATTATCCGAAAAATAATTTGAATATTAATTTGGGGGGTGTTACAGGGTAGTACTAGTGGGACCATTGAAAAGGTAAGTAATGGCCTAGATGTATTCTAACAAATGTAGGAAGTAATATAGCACTCTTAATTTACTAAATTTGGCCCTTTTTTTTTTAAATTGAGCACGCTTTTCCCTTTTTTCCGCTTTTTCTTTTGATCACTGATCTGGTTGACCCCACTCTCCAGGTTCTTTTTTTGTTTCTTTATTTAACATAGACTGCTTCTTGTACTAAAGTCTTCCTTTGGGTACTGCAGGCAGTTCCACTTGACTAACCTGTGATCTAATGAGCGGCAAGGCCATGTACTAGTGACCATTTTGTTGCCATTGAAGGAGGATGGCTAGACAGGGTAGAGCAGGGGCTAGGTCATTGAAAAAGAGGACACGCAGGGTGAAAGACTTGTTAGGACGCATTAGTTTGGCTGATTTACTTCACATCGGGTCACCATGGGCCAAAGACTGCAGTGCCATTAAATTTCAGGCTCTGAAAATCCTAATGTTGTCTGCATTCAAAGACCTGAACGTTGTAAATTAGACTGTTTGTATAATTCTTGTTCACTTTTCACGGAGGACACAGCGCAGTACCCAAATTACTTTGTCACAGAAGGTGTAGCCACAACCATTAAGTGCAACATTTAATTGGCAATTGTTTTACGAGTTGTTAAATGTGTTTTTTGGGCAATTTTTATGTGATGAACAATGTTCTTTGTTTTGATTGTATAAATGTCAGGTAATCAAAGGCAAAAAGAACAAATATATAATATATTGCAGTTTGCCAGTCCTGCAATGTGGTGGCTGCATTCATTTTTTAAGGCAAAATAAGTTTCCACAGGAACAGAAATTAGCTTTATATTGTGCACATAATATCCTGTTTAGATTACTAACAGCAATACAAGAATTTTGGAGATTCAAAAACTATATCTGTGGAAATGTTTTATGATTTTATGCTATTATCAAATGTACAGTAATAGCAGCTTATTGGTTCTTTACATATGGACCACGTTCAAATCTCAGCCAGGACACTGGCTGACACCAATATAAATGAATAGGCCTGGTGCTGTGTAAATAACCTTATGACTGTGGAACTGTTCTATACTCTTTCCCATAACATCCATGTGTGTTTTGTAGTCCACAGAACGTATCTTACTGTTTGAGTGAACACTGCAGCATGCACAACTCACTTGATTTTTAGTGCAATCAACAGATATTTTGTGCACTTAAATCAATATAACAAAACACTTTCATTGGTATAGTAAAAAAGGCAAATAAGAGTTTTTTATTTTTATACTTTGCACACATGGTATTATGATACACAAAACAGGGCTATAGGATAAGTTGCCAGCAAAGCTTGCTGTAAAAATGGGATTAAAACAGTAAGTTATACTGAGGTTCATCACAGGACAAAGATAACATTTCTGGGGCTTGTTTCCTTTTTGTCAGATACAAAGTGAAGCCGTATAGTCCTAATATGGTGTTACAGACAAGAACAAAAATTAGGAACACATTAAAAACATCTGTATGAATTGCTATCATGAGCATGCCCATTACCCATCCAGGCCATTGCAGCAAAGTAAGGAAAAGTACCCATAAATAGGCTCTATCTTTACCTCGATTCCAATATAATCGAGTGACAATCTGACCATTGATTGACACAAAAATGCAGGAAGCAAGCTGGGATATTTGGATGTTGGTTAAAAGGGCAAATAAAAGTGTCCAAAGATGACCAATGTCTTAAATTGCAGGCACCAGACATATGTAGAACAATACCAGGACTGAGATTCTGTAAATGTTACTATGCAAACACCATCTTTCTAAATGTTGCTATATGTCTAGCGGGGGGCACCACCCATTAATTGATTGTGCTCATGCCTGGCAATTGGTCAATATTGGGAAGATGATTAACCTCCTGATATTCCCCAAAGAGGGACTATTTTGATGGGCACCTGCCTTGGATCGATTGATAATAAACATATATGTATACAAATATTTTCTGATAGCTTATATCAACTTTTCATTGCTTGGAATATGTGAATTTCTAATGCAGGTTTATTAGAAATAATTCAGATTTTTACAGATTTCTTATTTTAGTTTTCTTTCAATGGGTCCTATTGGCCACAAATAAAGTGCTGAAAAATAGCCATTTTGTTTGCATCATCCCATTCGCATGTTAGACTTGTCACTATAGAGTTCACCTTGCAACTTCCACCTTGCCAATACTTGTTTTATTGTATTTAGAATAGATTGGGTAAGGTTGGGCTTTCCTATGTGTGTGTCCCAGATGTATTGGCCACGTCATTTTATAGTGATGTCATTTCCAGCCAGAAAGTAAGGAGAAATTTACCATGGGGACAGAAACCGCAAACTGGCAGAGGTTCCAGTATTTCACAACGCTACTGAAAATGAGTTGCTATTGTTGCTGCATGTCTTCGGAAATTTCCCCTTTTTTCTTGTCTGGGTACCAAGACAGTATTTGTCTGATAGAATTCTAACACTTCCCAACTCTATCCAAAACAAAATAAACATTTTGACCAGAGATATACTCTCATCAGCTAAAACAAAATCAATTGCATAATATTGTGTAGGTGTATGGTGTAGGTCCTTTTGCTGCCAAAAACAGCTCAAAATAGTGGAGGCACGGACTTTACAAGACATCTGAAGGTGCTCTGTGGTATCTTCTTTCCTTAGTGCTTCCTGCTGCCATATTTTCCTTGGTAAACAATGCACTGGGCCATCCACATGATCTAATAGAAAACATCAGACCAAGCCACTGTCTACTATTAGTCCGTGGTCAGCTTCAAATGCCCCTATGCCCATTGTAGTTGCTTAACATCCACAGATCCACAAATGTAAAGAGATTTTCTCTCATGGCCAACATTGTTTTGTGCTACAGTCCCATTCCCTTACAGAATTCAGTGACCATTGGGCACTGACAACTCTGTTGCTGATTCATCAATTGGTCCTGCCTTGGACCACTAATGGTTTGTACTAACCACTGCAAATTGCAAACAAACCACAAAACCTGCCATTTTTTTTAGAAATTGACCTAGTCATCTAGCTATAACCATTTAGCCCTCGCCAATGTCATTTAGACCTACATTTTACCTACATATTTTCCTGCTTCCAGCTCTTCGATATCACGAACAAACTATTCACTAGCTTCCTAATATGTCCTACCCCTTAATATATTCCATTTTACCGAGATAATGTTATAAAATTCACCTGTCAAGAGGTTTGAGGGAGGTGATGAAATTCTTTATAGTCCCACAGTATTACTTATGTGTTTGTAATCTAATAATTTCAGTACTAGGAAGAGAACGTTGGCCTTCTAGACCCAGATTCCCTATCTGCACCTTCTATGCATTTTTTATTTTGAAACATTTAGAGGACTAAACATCCAGAATAGACTTTGAACTTTTTCCTTAAGGTTCACTGAACTGAACTCAAGCAAGTTTAGGGAAACTAGAATATTTATTGCTTTATCTGTACCTTAGCATACAACATGTATGTGTGTTTCTGGCTAATGTTTGTATAGTTTAAGTTTAGTTTTATCCTCCATTTTTATCTTACTTGAGTGATCTTGATTATTAAGTAGAATGAATTGACACCCACAAACACCCATGGATAATTGAAAGATGTTGATCTAAACGGTTTGATTTTCCAATATATTCTCCTTTGGGAACATTTGGCAACCGTGCAATGGAGCATCTACAAGCTGAGACCGTCATTTGCATTATTTTAAGGTTCCCCATAGTGTCATGACCGTCCAGTGTTAGCATTTACAGAAAAAACAAACAACATTTGTTTAATCTATAAAATGAATACATCCTAGATATCTAGGTTGGGCAAACCCAAGGAAAATGCATCCAATAAATCCAAAGTGCTCACCAATTTTTGGGGCTTTTTTTTATTCCCAGTAAATACACCTACGTCTTGGCCCCATAACATAAGTGTTTTATTTAGTTCATTCCAGAGAAAGATTAAATCTAATCACTTGAACCTAACTTTGGGGTCACATTGTATATGCTAAGTGTTTCCAATTTTTATTTGACATTTGTTTTGATATTATGCACCTGATTCCCATACTTTGTTGCTCCCTACAATTGTCAACATTTGTGCCCTGATTTGTTTTGTCTGTTTACTGTGTTTTACCTTAGTTTTGTTTGTGTATTAGGCAGATTGTCATTTTAAGTGCAAGGTTTACTTTAAGCAGTGAAACTTTGATCCGTCAGCATCTCTACCCAACCAGTATGCATTCTTATAGGTAGATCCTACATGATCAATGACCTAACGTACCACCAGAGGGAGCACAGAGCACCTTTTAATGATTTTTTTCTACCTCCTTTATACTTACAGGTTTATATGGTAAAGCTGCTAGTGTTTGTTTGTGTGTATGTATGTATATATATATATATATATTATTTTAAAAGTAAAAAAACAAATGTATGCCTGTACTCTTCCCCTAAAGGTCCTCTTCTTTTTTTCTTTTTTTTTCTTTTTTCTTTTTTGTTTGCTCTCTCCTCTCCACTACTCCAGCAGTCCATGTGGGAATCTAAACATCCTAATCTCCCCCATCCCACAGCTTTTCTGTCTTCCCCTGTCTCCCCCACCCCCACAGCAGTCACCCTGCTTTCTTAACATGCCTTACCTTATGTCCTACTCTGTCTCCTCTTGTGCCCCATCCCATACCATACCCCCCAATAACCCCACCCCCCACAATACCCTCTATGCTCCTCATTTCTGAACCCTCTACCTGCATATCAGGACTTATCCCATAGTTTATTCTTTTGGATTTAAAGCAGAATCAAACCCACATGACTCACTTATCTACAATCCATTACAAGGTGCCGCCATCTTCTTTTTCTTCCTGCTCCTACAGCCAATCTTTGATTATCTTGATTAGCCATGCCAGGATGACATAACTCCCACACAGGTGCGCAGAAGTTTATTCACCCCGTACACGCAAGCAAAGCCGGGATTTCCAGGTTCTGCTCAGCAGCTGACACCAGACATCCAGAATGATCAGGCAGGTAAGACACAATATTGCAGAAGAAACATCCGTCCCTGCAATAATGACCTGCCTGATCATGGAAACCAAAAAGTGGGACTTTAGTTTACCAGAAGTTTTCATTCAAAAATTTTAAAATTTATATTGCGTTTTTTTAGGTTTGTCCTCCAATTTTGCTGCCAGGTAGTCATATACTACTCATGAATCCCGCTTTTTGATATTTGTGCTGATTTGCCTGCTGTTTATTTTGAGGAGTTTCGCATACTGACAATTCATAATGTGGCTGATCAGTGAACAAAGTCTTTGAAACAATGGTCTCTCTGAAGTTATGGTGTGTCTTGTCTTCAGGTATGGAAAGTTCACAAATTAAGCCGAGGTCTAATCTTATTATATGGAAAGGGCATAAGAAGGAAACGTCCCAGACACATACAGTATATCCACATGGCACATCTATTCTAAATGCCATTCATTGGGCCTTTTCAAAAGGAAATGTTATTCTTTTACTGGCGAGAAAATACTGTACGGATTAGTCATTTGTCATTTGTTTATACATGGTAAAATTCATATTGAAAACGCTATGGAGAGCTCTTCATCTGATTTCCTTTTGTACTTTTAGATCATAGCATCCAGACTGTTTGAATTGGATAACAATAAAAGATTCATTTTTTATCCAATCTGAGGTTCAGCTCGTTGTTTAAACTTGTCTTGTAGATGACAGATAGAACCCGGTCTGTGCTGTGAGCTGTCTGATTCCATTTGAAAGCGTGTTGACTTGTAAGTGAAAGGAAAAAAAACATCGGACAATGGCGTGAACAGACGTTTGGAGTTCTTTCTAATTGTAAGAAATAGGCTGTCATTGTTGACTTTGCATTTATGTGTCGGTAACCACAGTTATTATGTAATAGTAAAGGGAAGAGTCAATGCTATGCTGCTGGCTTACTTCTTACTCATTGTACAAAATGTTAAAATAACAGCATGATTGTAAAGAAAAAACGTAATGCTTCTGTGTATGACACATACATTGTAACATGTAAAAGTTGCCATCAAAACAATACCTAAATATAAAAGCTAATATCAAAATTATGCGCTGAACAAAAAACAAGTCAGTTTTTTGTTTGGATTTTTTTATTATGTATTGTTGATTTTGGATTATGTTGTAATATGCAGGACTGGTAGCCAAAATTGTTAGAAAGGGTGAATCTCACACGGCAAGTTCACCTACCCCCTTTCTACACATACACGTACATATCTTTCCCTCTGCCTCCCTTCTCCTCATCCAGTCCCCCTGGCCGCCCTGCCCTAACCTCACCCATTCTGATCCAAAACATTTATAACAAAATAAAGTAAATACCAGCTGAAGATGTCCTGAACTTGCATTTATAAACAGTGGGGTTGCTGATGCTTATAATATGGTTTGGAACATGCAGTTAGGTTAATTGGCTTCTCTCCCAAAAAAATGACCTTAGACTGTATTAAAGACATATGACTATGGTAGGGACATTGGATTGTGAGCCCCTTTGAGGGACAGCTAGTGACATGACTATGGACTTAGTACAATAATAATATATAATAATGTGGTTTTCACCATAAGGGGAAGATGAGTAGAATCATACTGGCTGAGCACTGAAGATAGTAGAAGACTTTGCATGTCTGATCTGCATTTTAAATAGGTTCACTTAAAAGGTGTATCACTTACGGAGTGGAAACCACAATTGTCAGTCAAGTTTGTGTGTAACCATTTTAAATATTTTTATAGTTTTGTGTTGATTTTAATTTCCTTGCTGAAATCAGACAACAGATCACCAAAACCACAAGAAGTAGTTACAGGAACTACACCCTTTCTACGCTCGCCTGTTCCTGTTCTATCATGGGTTTCTCCATCTTATTCCTTGTTTTGATCTTCGGCTATCTTTATAGGCCGAGATAACGTAACTCCTGCGCCGGCCTATTCAATCTTGGCAGCCTTTATGCGCAGAGTATCTCGGTTTCCTACACTGTGCTGTGCATGCAAATTTTGTGAAAAGAGAATGGCGATCAGCCAGGTAAGAATGCTTATTGCAGGATGGCTATCGCCTGTCCCTTTCTGTAATAAATCCCTTCCTGATTACAATTTTATTTGGAGTAGAACTTTAGTTCACCTTTAATGCACATACTTATATTGACCTCATTCAGTGTTTCTTGACCATTACATTCACCTGCTTAGTGTATGTGTTTGCCAATACATGTTGTTGTGGACAGAACGTCAATAGTGGGCATCTGCTCGCTTTTTCATAGAGGTGCATAAGGCATGTGTACCATTTCACGGACAAAGTTGACATGTTACAACTTTAAATCCCTTGATCCACACTGGGTATTTTATTTGTCTACTGAAAGCAAAATTTTTCCCTCCAGCCAGCTGCAACATAGTTCACGGTCTAGATCCTGGGTGTTTAACACAAACGTGCCAAGCCCTCATTGAAAAGTAGGAAGTGTTTTTTATAGAGCCTCACCTTGCCCCGTGGCAGCTGTTGAAATCAAAGTTATAGCAGCCAGCTTTAGAGCCAAGTGCCACTGGTAGGATTTTTGTAGACTGTATTTGTAGTTAATGCCAAATATCATTTGTTTTCCTCACAGCAGTAAATATGTCTGTGAAGGTTCTCATTTATCCAGGTCATGGTATAGTTGATAGCAGTTAGTCAAATCCAAATGGCTTTGAATGAGTGTTTGGAACATTGTCTATCATATACATGATGCTCATTTATCAAATCATCATCATGGTCATTGTAGCTCTCTACATTGGCTTCCATTTCACCTTAGAATCAAATTTAAGCTCCTGTGCTTTGCCTTCAAATCCCTCCACAGTTATTGTCCCACTTACATTTCTGACATGGTTAAAAAATACTCCCCCTGCCGCTCCCTCCCTCCTCCAATGACCTACTAATGACTTCCTCACTCATAACCTCATCACACGCACGGATACAAGACTTCTCTAGAGCTGTCATGACTCTCTGGAATGGTCTTCCTCATTCTATTCGGCTTGCTCCTACTTTCTGCTCATTTAAAAGAGCTCTCAAAACCCATTTTTTCAAACTTGCCTACCCGTCTTCTTCTGTCTTTTGAAACCATCACTACTTCCCACCACTACATATCTCCCATCCTATTGTGTGTGAAATTCCCCAACCTACTAGATTGTAAGCTCTTCGGGGCAGGGTTTTCTCCTCCTGTGTCACCGTCTGTATTAGTCTGTCATTTGCAATCCCTATTTAATGTACAGCGCTGCGTAATATGTTGGCGCTATATAAATCCTGTTTAATAATAATAATAATAATAATAATAACAATAATAAATGGTCAATTTTATCAAATCACTATGATGTTAGAAATTGTGTTAGAACTTCTTGGAGGTGTAAAAGTTTAGGTTACCTCGTTGTGATAATTTACATTCTCCAATCATGATGGTTCCATGAAGCTGGAGACAGATGGCAATTGTGTAAGTTACATAAATGAATGAGTGACAAGGAAAAGGTTGTGTATACACGTAAGACATTTGTCGTTGTAAAGGATCTTTCACAATCCTTTCCAACTACAAAAAACTGAAAGATGCATGAACGAGCGCTGTACATACAGTGCCATTATGCTTTATGGAGAGGGGAGGGGGGAGGCGAGCGGCACCCAGCTGTGCTCTCTCTACTTCACTTGCATTGAGTTTGTTCATCATTCATGGATCCGCCAGGATAGATCCATGAACAATGTCAGACTGCTGCTGTTGTACACGTCAGATTCTCTTCCGACATGAGCCCTGAAGGAATATTCGGACGATAATAATGACGTGTGTATGTAGTCTTAAATTATGTATACCTTAAAAATGTTTTGAAAGTTTGTAGCTATCCAAGTTGGGTTTTCCAATAAAACATGATTAGATCAAACAACAGTAAGGACCTTTTCAGAGTGCATAAGATCTCCAACTTTTGTGTGCATGTATAAGACGCCTGAAGTTGTGAACCCTGTAGACCTTGGCCACTTTGGATGGTAGCGTCACCCAATTCATTGTAAACACTCATACTTATATATATTACCCCAAATTACCATATATATTATGCTTAACGTTTGACTGGGCTTTTTAATAATGTATTTATTCTCTCTGTTCCCCAGATCAGGTAGAGCACAAATAAGAGGTAATTAAACATTGTGAATTTAAGGAACTCATTTTTTAATAAATGTTTATATTATTAATGACAGATTGCTAAATTGGCTTAAACACTTGGCTGCTTCCTTGCCAAAAATAATCTTGATGTACATAATTTATCTGTCTGCCATATGTGTGCTAACATGTTCTCCTGCAGTCATCTGTCTGATCCGTGCAGTTAATGGTTTCTTTAGCTTTTATACCCAGCTAGGTATAAACACAGACAATACTTCAACATGCTAGGGACTGATAATTGACTTCCTACTTTTAGTATGTTAGGGAAAATAAGGTTTAAGTGTCACTCTATGCACTTAATTGACCAATTGGAGACGTTTTTTTGCAGCCTGCTCAAATAACTCCATTGCAAAGGATATTGTACGAGTAGGAGATTTCTGGCTTGCAGCCTCCACTCTACGTTACCTAGGGTTCCTTCTTGCAGCAGCCAGGCTTGGCCACCAATGCAGTTTTTAGGTGAGGGACAAGTTTGTCTCATTTCTCAAATATCATGTGTTAGTGATGACTGGAAGCATAAAAGAAAACGCACTGTTGGAACCTGCAGACTAAATGGCTGAAACAAATATTATCAATCAGTAATGCTGCTAGCCTTTACATCTAGGTTATTTATAAAGTTGCATGAACAGAAATTTAAAACATACATGCTAAAATACACAATTCTGCCTTTAACACTTGTAGTCTCAGCTCTCTACAGCACAACTGGGTGGCAACAAATTATGACATTATGAACAGAGCATGAATTGTAGCCAAAGGCATTGAGAATATGTAGTGCTCTGAAAATGTATTTATGGGGACAAACTGAATACATATTTTACAACAAAAGGAAGAAATGTATAATTAAGACCTAATCATGTTGTTTTTGACTTTATTGACATTATAAAGAAGATTCTCTGCTTAAAACTATTTGCATGTAAATGCTGAAAAATCACGCAGTGTGTGTCTAGCATTCAAAATATTGTTATTTATTAGAATATATCGCCTATTTTCGGGGAAGCTCTAGTTTTTTTTCTTCCCTTTATTTTGTTTCTTGGTGACAATGGTTACCCGGGGAAAAGGTAGGGTGGGAACTGCTGATCCTAAAAATAAGACAAGAAAGAAGGCTGGGGTTTAAGAGGCAAACTGTAAAAGTAGTAATTAAGTTATATTATAAGTCATATACCATACATATATATATAATGCAATATAAGAATACAATTAGGTAAAAAACTAATACAGCATAAATGTAGTCCTGTCCCCTTAGCCAAGCCAAAGGGGAAGCGTTATGGGACTGGTGCTCTAGACATAATTTATCTCTATGCAGGTAAGTATTAATAATCGTATAAGCATCTTTTCTTGATACAGGGGGTTATTGAGGTTGTTTAAAAGGCGATTATCAGTAGGGCTGATTATTATGACACTGAATGAATAAGCATGTAAGGGCAAAGTGAACCCTTTATATGAATAAAATCTCCAATGAAGATGATTGTAGTATATTGCGGAAGCATACTTGGGACCAGATGAACAAGTAGAAGAATAGTCTGTTGAGGTAGTTCGTTGTGGTACAGTGGTAAGGGCAGGCTGGAGGCCGCCATCCAGACTTTTAACATAACTTGGTACTAAAAAAAAAAAAAAAAAAAAAAAAGGGTCTGGATGCCGGCCGCCAGTCCGCCCTTACCACTATACCACAACAAACTACCTCAACAGACTATTCCTCTACTTGTTCATCTGGTCCCAAGTATGCTTTTGCAAAATACTACAATCATCTTCGTTGGAGATTGTTTTTGATTCATATATAAGGTTCACTTTGCCCTTGTCCAGATGACAATGGTTACTTCTAAACATAGAGGCTGAATCGTCCAAATGAGGACTACTCCCTAAAATGTACAAAAGGTTTGGCCAAAAGATAACTTTTAAGCAGATCTAAACCCAATCACTAAATCTCATAAATTATTGTGAAACTAAAGCTCCACTTTAAAAATTTGAGACCAGGCAGGACTTTATTGCAGAATGATCCAGGCAGCATCCCTTCTGCAAAAAGCATTCTTAGCTTACTCTAGATCACTCTATTTTCATGTCAAGTTGTGCAGTGATTCTCAACGCTTTTTATATGGGCGAACTCTTAAAAACAATTTCAGGTCTTCAGGGAACCCCTTCTATAATTACTACAGTATATATCCACATGTACTACATGTAGTGTAGTGATCAGTAAGAAGAATTCCTCAGTAACATTTCTGGCCATTGGGGGGATTGTCATCCTTAAAAATGGCCAAAAAAATTATTGGTGTCACTTAAACTGACCTCAGAGGCACAAATTTCTCATTGCAAAAGGAACCCCCAGCAACCTCTGGAGGTACCCTGGTACAGAAACACTGTTCTAAAAGGTGTCAGCTATCTTCCTTTTGCATCTCCCTCTCACATGTGCCCCTGGTGTGCAATACAATAGGCCACACAGACACACATTGACCGGTCACGGCTCACTGACCCTATCCAGAAACCAATCCTGATTTTTGATACGCTGCCAATACTGGAGCCAGTGCATATTGGCAAGAAAAAGCTCAAAAACAACAACAAATCAAAACAAAAATGAAAAAAAAAAAAAACAAGAATAATTTGACATTCCGAGCTTTAGCAAATTTAAGGTCATCTCGTTAATAATGTATAAATCCTCTTTAAAATACTGTATAGGTGTGTGTATTGCCACATGACATTTATGTATTGCTTGCATTGCAAGGGTCCACATTGCATAAATGATAGGATATATGTGTTTCTTCATCAGTGTGTGTGTGCTGCATATCCGGCACCAAGCTTGTTCAAATAAAGTTCATTATTACTTGTTTTGTCAACGTTGGAATTCCCTGCTAAGGTGTCCCTTGAACTTTACTTAGCAGGCTAATATTATGCCATTATCTTATACTTGAGGAAATAACTGTGCAATAAATATACCATTGTGACAGGCAGTCAGTAGTTAATACCACCTGCATTCCCAATTAACATTATATATGAAATGAAGCATGACATATGGGTGATGGCGAATTGGGTGGGGGGCAGGGTTTGATGTCTGTCGCCCAGGACTATATATTACTTCAGCTTTAGTTAGGGATTTATTGTTGCAGGTTTTGGCCTGGAATCCGCACACTTGTTTTCAATTTGTTCCTGTAGGTCTTGGAATGTACTGGGAACACACCTTTTAGTTGACTTTACTGGTGGCTGTCTCATTTAATCCCCTTAGGCTATTAAACTTGCCATTCACGTGCAGTATGCTTACTATAGATGTACATACAGTAAAAGTTTACATTCACGTCCCCAAATGCCCTCTTGTGAGAAATGTGATATGTAAACTTAAAGCGAAACTAAATGTAGAAATTAAAAAAAGTTGTAACCAGGCAGGTCCTTTATTGCGATGTCCCTTCTGCAAGAAAAAACATACCCTGCCTATTTCAATTTTTGAAATATTCCATTGCAGGCACTTCCATCTATAGGCCTGATTTATTCAAGCTCTCTGGAGAGGATTCAATTTCATCAGTGAAGCTGGGGGATCCAGCAAACCTGGAATGGATCTGGTCCAGGATTCAAAACATTTCCTAGCAAATAGCTAATGTCTTTTGAAGAAATCCATTTCAGGTTTGCTGGATCACCCAGCTTTACTGATGTAAGTGTATCCTCTCAAGCCTTGGAGAGATTTAATAACTCAGGCCCATTCTCCTCTCTACCTAATATTTGGCCATTTTGCACACACAAGTTTATTCATCTGCAGTGGATGCTGGGACACCTCCCATATATCTGCAGCGTACAACGGGCCCTTTCTTTTAAAGAAGATGGCGGACAGGCAGGAAAGTTTGCTTTAATGCCTTTTAGGTTACTATAGTTCTGCTTTAAAGGAAGAGTCCGGTTACAGTTTTATTTTGTTGTGCATTAGAGTTTGTTGTGGGAGGTCCAGGTTGGACCTGAACATCCATGAAGCTAGTAAGGGCTTCAATGGCCAATGGCCACCCAATGGCTTCTGTTTGGGTGGAGTTACAAATTGAAGCTAATAATGAGAAAATAGACCTGATTTATTAAAGATGTCCAAGGCTGACGAGGATACAATTTCATCAGAGAAGCTGGGTATTCCAGCAAACCTGGAATGGAGTTCTTCAATGACATTTACTATTAGGAAATGTTTTAAATCCCTGACCAGATCCATTCTAGGTTTGCTGGATCACTCAGCTTCACTGAAAGTGTATCCTCTCCAGCCTTGGAGAGCTTTAATAAATGAGGCCCAATCTGTGTTCTACCTTGTTCTCTATTTTTTTTTTTTTACCATCACAAATAGATTGCACGGATTGGAAAGTGTCCGGTCATCTCATATCGGTAGGTACCTCCCATTTTTTATCCACCATACACCAGATCTTTATAACTTACTATTTTATGTTATTGCTGAATCGGCTTCTTCAGTCCACCTAAAAAACAATCATAAGACAAAATTTGGCCATATTTTCTCTGCTCCTAATTGTGTGGGTGTGTTAAAATATACAATCATATGATTGCAAAAGACATTTTTCATCTCAAAGCATGTTTATTACTTTCTAGCAAACTAAAATATTTACATGCAAACATTGTTTTAATAAATGTGTGTTATCTGCTGTTTGTTGTAAATTAAGAACATGCCGTGTAAGTTTGAATAAAGAGGGGGCACAGGGGTGCCTTGTCAAAATTCAAGTGGCATTTCTGTCATTAATTAGTATAGTGGTGAAATAATGATAGATTAGTGTTTTGTTAGGCTACAGTGGGGGCATGCTATCAGGGCTTCCTAAAAGTTGCATGTTTGTTGGTGTAGCGGTATGTATAACTGATGATGGCTGGGTTAGGGCCACACAAGCACAGCCATGGACTTCTAAAAAGGGTTAATGAATGGAACTTTCTCCTTGCCTGGGAGATGCAAGTTCTTACATTTCTTATAGAGGCCCAGTGGAAATGATAACATACTTTCCTGACTATGTAGCAAGTCAGCAAGTGTTGAATTTCTTAAGAGTTTTGAACAATGGATCAAAACATTTTCGGTCCTTATTTACCCACCACCTTTTGTCCAGTTCACCAGGTTAAATATTACCCTTCTCCCTTCCAGGGATGTTGACTATGTGGCCTTGCATGGCACCACAAAGCCTTTCTGGCAAAGGAATGCCAAATGGAAATGGTGCCTACTAGAATACTGTACTGTATATGTACTGTAGTTTTACTGTAGTTTTCCTTAACTGTAAACCCCAAATATATTATTCCAATGTTTTTTATACCTGAAGGTTATTATTATTATTTATGATATAGATCAGACACGCACTCTCTTTTAGTATTTCCAGTGTTTAGCCAGTGGGATTGTAACCATCTTGCTTCCATGGTGAAAACCACATTACTATTTATTATTAATAATAAGTATTTACTTAGCGCTGACATATTACGCAGCATTTTACAAAGTCAATAGTCATGTCAGTAACTGTCCCTCAAGGGGGCTCACAATCTAATGTCCCTGCCATAGTCATATGTCTGTAATACTGTCTAAGGTCAATACTGTCAAGGGAAGACTATACAAACCCCTTTAGTGTTCTCCCCAGCCTCTCTGCACCACCCAGCACTTTTCAGTAACCACCCGGATGGTTACTGAAGAGTTGGGTCACAATACAGGGGCTGCACCCACCTACAATTTCTTCCCATCCAGATCAAAAAATATTCTGGGTTGAGCACTGTCCTTTCAGATAGTGCCCTGGCCAAGATTGGAACCTGGGACCTAGCGCTGCAAAGTCCTTACCTCCGATTCAACCGTGCTGCCTATTACCAGCGCTTACTGTGGAAGGCTGATAACATTAGGCAGATACATCGACCTCTTCATTGTTTGTCTGCCATGCCAACTTCTTCAGTTGGCCGTTGGCAGCCTAGCAGGTCTATCAGATAGGCATCTCAATGGCCAACTTTATGATCCTGCACAGCAGGCTTACAATGCTGCTGCCAGTTTTGAGTTGGTGGTTTAGCAAATGTTGGCCTACAACAGTACGTAGATCTCCAAGTAAGAAACTTTGCAACAGATTCACGAAATCTATTTTGCTTCAGTAAAGTCTATACACGTAGACATGATGTTAGACCTCTTACTTTAATTACTGGCAGTTGAACCTTTGCTGAGGTGTCTGAATAACCATATGACAGAGGTGCAAGCATTGCATAGCAGACCCGTGCTGATTGTAATGTACAATGTGTTGTTCTTCTCCTTGTTTTCCCCTTATGATTTTGCAGGTGTTTTACAGCATGACCTCAGCACTTCATTTTACTATGTACGTGTTGATGGAGGTGTTTTAGAGATCTGTTGTAGAGTCTCAATTTCTTCCTCTTTCAGCCTTACCTCTAATTTACTCTTCGTTGTTATTGCTGTAGCAGTGTTGATAATCAGGTTTTCATGTTTAAAAATAAATATTGGTAAATGACAGACAAAATAGATGAGCGGAAATAGGGAACCATATCAATATGTAATTACGACTGAATCTATGGGGAAAAAAGGGAAATGTAGTAGAAGAAATTTTTGTTGAAAAGAAATAGAAATGTGAAATTTGTGTAAACCAAAATATTTTGGACATTTCCTCAAAATAGTTGGCCAGTGCAACTAATGTGGCAATGGTTTTGTACTTGTTTGTAATCTAATTTACGATCTGCATCGGCTTTAGGCTGGTATAAGTCGGACGGACACTGAAAGTGCCGGGTGGTGCGCTCAGCTAAAAGGGTTTGGGGAGAACACTGATAATGGTTGAACTCGATAAATATTTTTTCAGCCGGTCTATTTAACCAATTAATTGTGTGCTAGAAAATGTGTGCATAGAGATTAGCTAATGTATTTTTCATTTTTCCTAACATTGTCCTTAAAATAAATTTATATTTGAATACACCTATATTTTAAGAGACTCTTTTTAAAGGATTAATACTCAGGTCACATGTTGGGGCTTGAAGAGTGAAGTTTAACCTAACAAGCCCTAAATATGATACAACAGTACATAAAGTAGTTGGCTCAAGGGCTGAAGTGCTTGCTGTGGGATTTCCAAACCAAATTGGCCCACAGGTAAGTTCCTAAGTCATCCTAAATACTGTAGTGTTATTCACCCCATTATTAACACATACCCCTAAAATCTGTTCCTAATATCTCATTGATCATTCCCTCTCCAATGTGTAAGAATTTCTATATGATGTCCTATAGGTAGCCTATCAATCAGGGTGGCATGTTTTTGTATTCACATATCGATACACCAAGGATAAATGAAAAAGGAAAATCAAAGCTTGTTTTTCAGTGGTTAAAGCAAAGCATTGGTTGCGTGAGGTTCCCTATCAAACAACATCAGTATAAAGTAGGTGTCATGTGACATGATGGGCAGCCTTCGGAAAGCTAATTGACTCTGATCTTTTGTTAATTAGTGCAAAGTAAATCTTTTAATGACGCTTTGAAGGGCTCATCTGAAATAGATGAAAGCTGAAGCTTTTCTCAGTGTCCTTGATGTTAATTGAGTCCTGTGACCCAAGAGCCAGGAATGCCTACCAATGATGTGATCAGCTTTAGGCATTTTTGTCCGTAATGGCTTTTGAGAACTTGTTGCTTATGAATCATATTAGCCAGTCCCCGTTTGTCAACAGTACACTTCACCGGGCAATTACCCTTTACGTGGCATCCGGTGAGTCATATCTTTCATACCAAGCATCAGTTGATCCATGTTTTAATGGCCTATTTAAAATAATGTGTGGTCATGTACATGTAATTGGCCGTTTGTGACGTTATTTATTTAATTCCGTATTTTAGGAAATAAACAAGATAATTTCAGGTTAAATGTTTTGTGTTGTAAGGTACTTACTGTAGTACATGACCAAAGGTTAGAAAGTTCTTGTAGGCTTCAGAAGTTAGAACCTTTATAAATTCAGGAAAATCGGGGCTTAAATTTTGTAAAATTGAGTAAGCTGTTCTAATGATTCTCCAGCCTGTTGCATTTGGCAACAGATGTATTTTTTTAGTATCTTGAGAATTGAGTAATTTTTTGGGGGGTCATAACATACGTTTTGGATATTAGCAGAATGCAACTTTTTTTTTTTATTTAAATTCTGGTTGCTAATATGGTATAATGGATTATAATAAAGAACATAAAACATGGTGGCTAGTTACACAGTGCTGTTTGCACTTGGCCATTATTGCTACTTGCTTAAAGTATAACTCCAAGAAAATGGCTAAATGCACAAATAAAATGCATATAGGGCAAATGTTTTACTTGACCAAGGATTTATATTTCTGTCTACTAAGTCCTGAGATTTTCACATCTCTGCCCTACACTTATATTGACACCTAATTTCACAGGGGGAGAACCCTATTGGGACAATGAAAACCTTGTGGGACATGTTCCTATGAAATGAGTGTGCATACTAATAAAATGATTGATTATTTATAAACATTTACAATGTAGTTATATTTATATGATCATAATAATAGGAGAGGATAAAGGATTACTTTAAACTTAGCCAACCTGAAGCCTGAACCGAGATGCAGGCATCGAGAAGCTATTGCAGGTAGTTATGTAGGAACCCAAACCTCTAAAATATATATATATCAAAAAATAATTTTTAAGGAGTTGTCCATCAAGATTTTTTGTATTGACCGAGCAGAGTCCAAATAGAGAGTTACAGGTCTAAAAACGAATATGGCTATAAAAAAAATGATAAGATAAACCTGTAAAATAGCATTGAAAAAATAAGAGCAAAGTAAATTGTACAGATGAATAGGAATGGGGGGTAAGAGGGTAATTTTAACAATTATTTAAAATCTCTTAGATTTAATTACTTTTGAGTAGGTTTTTTTTTATTGTTGTTGTTTTGCATAAATATATTTATATTATGTTCTTGTGTATTTTTGAAAATTTCCTAAGAGATTCTCGTATTCACAGGCGTGGCAGAATGATTAAATATTCGGAAGCCGCTTTGTGCAGTAGTAAATAAGCACATTTTTGTTGTCCTTTGTGTTCTGCTGATTGGTAAAAAACTCCAATGCTTTCTCCCAATGCTTTCTCCCGTGAGTCACAATTTGCTCACTAATAAATCTCACCCAAAGTCCTAGCCATCTATGAATAGCTTTTATTATGCATCTTTATTGCTGCAGGAAACTCTCATTTATTTAATGGGACAAGTGCTCTCTTGTTCAGGTCATCCTACCTTCCTAATAGCGCCCGCTTGTATTTTTTTTTTTCACCTCACAACCATTCTTAAGTTTTTTTTGTCATTAAAATTTTTCTTGAAACTAAAGCAGACTTTCTTTAAAAAAAAATGAATTTGTAGTGCAAATTGGAAATTTAGTGAAAAGGCCACTGTGAATGTGCTTCCTTTTTTTTTTTTTTTTCTCTCCCCTCGTCAATGTGAAAAGTGGGGAGGTTTTCTAGAAAGGGTGCAGGATGCTTAAAAAGGAAGACAATCCAGTGTTTGATACTGGAACTAATTGGAATCATTGGCTGTGAATATTTTTTTCAGCAGTAGTTAAGCATAAGTATATTGTAGACACAGGTAAAAGTAAACGGCGTGTGATCTCAGCGCTAGACGTCGCCTCGGGCCATAAGAAATTACACTGTCATGCACAGGATATGTTTGTACTGCTCTTTCATAGCTTGATTTTTTTTTTTTTTTTTTGTCACATAGTTGAAGTCTGTCCAGAATTGTTAACGTCAAGAAACTGAAGGAAAATGGGAAGGGAAAACTGGGTGGTAGATGAGGAGGAACGTGGACAACATTTATTTAATTTTTATTTATTTTATATATTTTCACTTTTTATTATTTTTACATTTTCTTTTTTAATTTTCAATTAGTAATGTTTTTCAGAACTAAAAACCTAAATAACGGAGTGCAGACCTTTTGTTAATGTTGGAATTAAAGTTAAATTTGGCCACATTTCTATGTGGGCTACCTGTATAAAAGACTATCTCTGCTGAACAATTGGTGAACTGAATCTCTGCTGAACTGGTGTTTAGGTAAAGAAACTAACCTGTTTTGCCTGGGGTCTGCCCACAGCTGATCTCTTCCCAATTTCTGATTTACTATGCATTATTCTGTGCTGTGTTCCTGTATAAATGCATTTTGGTAAAAGCCGCGCCCCTCCTTCTTCCTCATATCAGAGCCTCCAGCAAGGAGAACAGTGAGCAGCACAATAGTGACATCGCCAAATCTTAATAGAATAATAGTAACATCGGCAAACTCGCCAAAAATGTTAGCAACCTTCAAAAATGCAACCCCTTAATTGGTATTTATCTCTTTTTCCGAATAGGTTCCAGGGTCCTTTTTTTCATTTCCCACAGCTATGTCTGTAGCTGGATGTCCGGAGTGCTGTGCATCCGCCACACTAGTACGGCGATTGTCAAACATTTCAATCCATTCATAGGCGATTGTACATGAGAGAACTTTATTCCCAAACGGGAACGTACACGGGACACGTACACATGTGGATATGAATATGTACTCCTGGCACACGGTCTTCCCACAAAAAGTGTATGCCAGAACATTGTTCCTCTTTGGTGCATTTTATAGGTTCAACCGCCATCTTTACCACAGCGTGACAACTCTTATACTAAACTGCAAGGTCAGCCCGCTTAACAGACAGATTGATCACATTACACTTGTACAGGACCAATTACTACTGCTTCCACCTTCACCGTTACCAACGAAAATATATAAAAGTGTAAAAGACCCCCTCCTATTATGTTTGAATCCATAAAATTCACAAAGAAGGACTGTAAAACATTTTTTTTTTCATACCCCAAGTTATTACAATATTGGCCCTTCTGTGTGATCTGTCTGAACAGAACTCTGAGCAGGGTGATACCAGATGGAAGATGAAGGAATTGCTCCCTTTCAACTGCAGCAGGCTATTATTACAATATATTTCCCAGGCTCCTGTAATACAGAATATGCCTAACCAGTGACTTGACATGCATATATTTGTACTCAATTGATGAATAATGACAATTTTTTTATGGTAGAAGTTACTATGTGGGTGTGTTCTGCAAAAATTTGCCTTTTTTGCAGACACTGTATGTTGTATGGTGAGCTTGCTTGGCCAGATTGATCCTGACATTCTGTGGGTGTCGGGATAAAGTAAGGCCCATGCACATGTGTGAGCGTCATCCTTGGCCAGCCAGTATCTTGTAGACCCAGAAGAACAAGACAAGATGGCAACAATGGAGCACATTCAGTCACCTTAAGGTGCACATACCTGCAGCAACTTTAAATGATGCTTGGGGCTGATGTATTGAAGCTTAGCCTGGTCAGATTGGGCATACATTTAGATGTTGTGAATGTTCAGATGTGCTTGGAACTTGTAAGTACAAGCACCTTCTTACCTCACTGTAAATTTATATTGTAGCAGTAATAATATACAAAAACTTTATTACCATGTTTTCATCTAGTGTTTACAAAAGGGTCCACAAAGCACCAGTGGTCCCCTGACACCAGTGGTTGGAAACTTTGTTACCCTGGGCAATACAGCAAAGGGTGAAACATGTCATGTCTTGGTGCCCTGCAGATGTCTACTTTTCACACTACATGATGCTGTGCATGCATTTGGATACACAACACCCCCGAGACCAGTGGTTGCCAACCTTTCCGACCTCATGTACCACTAGTGTTTAGCAATCAGGTCTGAGCCTGCAATGGGAGAGTGGGCGGGTTGTGTCCATACGGGGGACAGAGACACGGACCACTGGTTGGCGACTGCTGCTGTACACCACTGTTTCTCAACATTTTTAACATGAAGGAACATCCTAAAATAATTTCCATGTCTTCTGAGAACCCCTTCTATTCTTACTATATCCACAGCTAACAGTATGCTAGTATGATGGTCATTGGGAAGACTGTTTCTTACATTGCTGGCCAGTGGGAAGGCTGTCATCCTTACAGATGACCAAAAAGATTGGCACAAATTGCTCTTTGCTCAAGGAACCCCTAGCAAATTCTGGAGGAACCCTGGTAGAGAAACCCTGCCCTAGACACAGTAGTGCTGAAATGCACACAACTTTTAAATAGTTTGTCTATTATATCTATATGGTTATTTATGATACAGCTGCTTTTTGAGCCGATATTCTAAAGCCTAGGTGTGATGTTCCTATGATGACAGGTGCACTTTAAATTCCAAAAAATGTCATAGTCAGCAGCTGACTAATCATGGCCATCCAATAGAATGAATGCAAGTGCGATGCCACCAGCAGTTTGTTTTAAGCCGCAGCTCCCTAGCAAGGAAATAGTAAAGTCTTGAGTAAACTGTGTACGTTGTTCTCACCTGTTCTGTGTTTTGGATATAATTGACTATTTCCTCCTTATAATTGGTATGTGTTTAATTTCTACCTCTCGTACACATGTCCAATCATGCAATGCACAGAACACTGATTTCAGAACTCGTTTTCACCAGAAGGGGGTGCTGATTAGTTGATCTATAGCAGCTCGTTCTATTTAAATACATTTTAGAAAAATTGCTTTTCCTTGCATCCTTTTGCTGTGAAGATTTGAATGTGACATACAAGATTTACATGTTATCTCATGTTAGATCGATTAAGGGGAGAAACTTTAAATAGTTCATGAAATATATTTGTAACTGCTGTTTGCATTCTGCACATTTTTTGTATTTCTTCTGATATACTTCCATATGCTTCTGTAATGTTCTATGGTGAGCAATGTTGTAATAATGCAGAATGTCATTTGATGGCATATTATAGAAGAATATTGTTACGTTTTGGGTTTATAATATATATAGCTAGGGATGCTATGGAGGGATTTGTATATTTCTTACCTGGCATCAAGGAAATGCCAGGTTTTAAGGTTCCACTTTAATAAAATACAATTTATTGAGGCTTTATTGGAGAAAGAGACCGGATATGTTCCATCTGCTATACCATGGGGGAACCCTTGAAACAATTTTCAGATCTTCGTGGAACCCCTGCTATAATTGCTATATTCACAGCTCACAGTGTGGTGGTCAGCTTAAAGAATGCTTCCAACTTTTCTGACCATTGGGAAGAATGTCACCCTTAGAAATACCCAAAAAGATCAGTCGTGTCACTTAAACTGAGGCAGAGGAACATGATGTTCAAGGAAACCCAAGCAACCTCTAGAGCAGTGTTTAGACCTTTCTAACATGAGGGACCCCTTGAAAAAACTCCCAGGTCTTTAGACGACCCCCTTCTATAATTACTATATTTATAGCTCACAGAACATTAGTGTGTGGTTAGTTGGAAGAAGGCCTCTTACATTGCTAGCCAGTGGGAAGGCTGCCACCCTTACATATAGCCAAAAAGATCATTGGTATGTAATAAACTGACCTGAGGGTCACAGACTGCTCATTTGTTCAAGGGACCCCTAACAACCTCTGGAGGAACCTTGGTTGATAAACTGCCTTTGAGCAGTTGTCAATTCAGTGTCCTCCCCAGACACTATTAGCCCGGCGCACGACCCAGCACTTTTCACGAACCACCCGACTCTTTTTGGGTTACAATACAGGGGCAACCATCCAGCTTAAAAAAAAAATGGGGAGAATACTTCAATGGTTGTATTTGATAGCTTCCCATTGCACGGTTTATCTTCTGCGCTGATCTTAAAAAACCTCTTCATCTATCTGTGCACAATGCTTTTTTTTTTTTACTGTGTGATCTCGATAAACTTTCTGTAGCGTTTTTTCAACACACTTAGAATCCTTTATTTACCTGTATTGAAGAAAGTGATTCTGGAACACCTGCATAGAGGAAAATGTTCCTTTTGAATGGCTCATGTATTAAATGTTGTTCCCATTCTTGCATTCTTTTTAGTAATTCCCTCATTAAAAATGTCAATTAGTAAAAAATCGGCATTATACAAGCTTCCAACCAATAAAAAAAGAAAAATATAATATGCTTACAGACCACATAACTTCCTACTGATTAAACAGATATTCTTTTTTCGGGGGTCTGTAAACCCAAAGCTTAATTTTCATGATTCTGCTGTTTTAATAACGCAATATATATTTAAAGAGTCAAGTTGTTATAATTACCATATTTAGAACCAATGTGAAGAGTAATCATTTTAAAATGAACATGCTGTGATTAACCCCTATTTATTGTAAAAATCTAGTGCACCAAAAATGCAGCAAGTAGGACTTTGTTCTACGTAAAAGGTAGATAAATGCAAGTGGAAAAGTTTAGTTTATGCAATTCTGGATGTGATTAGTCTACAGAATTCTAATACTTAAACCCTCAGTGAAGTTTTTTCTTTAAAAACCTTTAATAATTGCCCCCCACCAATCAGAGTGCATCCCATTTGAACTAACACTTATCTTTCTCCCCGTTTCAGCACTTTTTCCTTATGCCTCATGGTCCCAGCCAGCTCCTGTTCATTCTTATTTGTGCCTGGGTCCTTTTCATTCCTACAGGTAGCCATTCTTATGGCGGCCTGTTAACTATTTATCCTACCTACAGTTTATCCATAGGAATGAATAGGCCATGGCACTCATGTACAGTATAAAAGAAGCTAAAAAGGACCATGCTGGATTGGGGAGGAAGGGTAAGCATTAGCCAAAAGAGACTTTTTTAGGTGAGAAAATATAAAATGCAAAGTGTCTTTTTTTTCCAAAAGAAGGGCTTTAAATAGATATGCTTTAAAGCCTATTTATCCAAATTTTCAAACAGCTTGCTGTCTGCAATAAATGGCAATGTTTGCGTACACACAGATATTGTTGCCTTCACCTAGAAGAAGTAAATATTTAGCATCCATATCCACGTCCTCTTTTTCTTTATCTAGCAGTAAAATTTTTAATATAATCTTCATTCCCTAACTCCTATTTTTACTCTTATTCAGTATGCTGTTTCCATGTATGAAATATTCAT
>NC_092863.1:97897670-97931351 GCF_032062135.1 Pyxicephalus adspersus | reverse complement strand
GTGGGCAAATCAAGGTTCCGCTATTTGTTAAAATGTCAACTGAAAGTCTGGTTTTATTGCAAGCACTAACATCTTAGAAGTTCGAGTTCCTGCTATTAAGGTATAAAAGCAACAAGTATTCAGGCATTTAGGTAAATATCAGGTAAATAGATTTTGTTAATGCTCTGGAGCTCTTGATCCTTGTGATCAAAGTTGACCTTTTTTGAGCTTTGGGAATACGTTCCAGGAAGCTTTAATCCTTTCCTTTTGGTTTTGTGTTTTAAGCCAATACAAGATTTCACCAGTCTTCAGGCAGTAACCAAAATAAGGCAATTTTAAAGCAAAGGAAGAGAAAATACCATCGTCTTCTAAGTTCACCTGACTATCTGATTAATCTTAATGCACCATTAGCAGGTGCCTCTTCCTTTAATGATGGTGTTGGAGCAGAACAGAGCTTTGCCCTTTCGCTCACCCTTGCAGTTCCTGTTCCTTGTCTGGGTAAACATGGCTCAGAACAGAGTGTTTCCCATAGAAACTGTCTGTCATTCTTTAAAACAAACAAAATGAAAACCTTGGGCAGTACATGAGATTGTGCAGTGGGCATTCTTTCATTCATTGAGGCTCCAGATTTTTGTTACACCTCCAGCAGCTCAGTGAAAGGAAGAAGCATAATTAGACAATTGAGGACCTGAATGATCGAAGAATGGAGCTGAAATGAATAGACTGTACCTTACCACAACGACGAGAAAATGAAGTGCTTGAACATTTCAATACACTCCTAAAACAAGTGTGTTGTTGTCGGGCACTTTATCAGTAGACCTCTGCCACATGCAGTCACTGTTTTTAGTTAAGCATCTAAAACCACATAATGAATTTTAAACTTCAGTTTTAAAACACAATAAAAAAATATATATTATATTTTGCACACACCCACATTGAGTAAAGCTGGAAATGTTAACTACTGGTCTGCTCCTAATATCTTGGTGCAACCTTGCACCTTGTGGAGGCCATGCCTGATTAAGTCAGATGTGACTTACATAATATTAGGCTGGTGGCTTCAATATTTGGACTGATTAGGGTGTATCATTGACCTAAATATTGAAACCACCTGCCTTGTATTGTGTAGGTCCCCAAAACACAACTAACTTGTCGGCATGGAGCCTACAAAGATCTTGTATCTTTCACCAAGATGTTGAAAGCAGACCTTTAATTCCCATTAATGTTATCTGGTACTATTATGTACATGCTTATAAGAGGTGCTTTTGCTGGTCTGCAGTGCAATGTGAGTTCTCATACCTTTCTGCCATGGCCAGCATTAAGTTTTTTTTAGCCACTTAAGCCACTTTTTGTAGGTACCTACCATATTTTGTCTTCTTTGTTCCTCTTTGTATTCCTTATTATGAGTAAGACCATCATATGATACCAGTTGCTGATGGATGGTGCTGAAATCTCTCAAAAGGGTCCTAGGGTCCTGGGGGAGATAAGACACTTGTAAACGACTGGTATGTCTATATTGGTAGGATGAAATGGCTTAGAAAAAGCCATTACCATACAGTGGCTGTTTTCTACAGCCTTATGCAGGGAACATTCTGAAGGGCACTGAAGTCTCCAAAATCCTGTCTGCCTTTTATGAATGAAATACAAAAATACAGGGGCATTGTAGAGTCAATGGTGCATTGTTCTGTAGAGAGCAATACCCACTCTCCATTTTTGTAGGACTGCCTAAAGTCATAATTTTCAAACCTTCTGATTTGAAGCATCATTTGTGATGAAATTGTCTCCTTAAGCAATAGCAATTTCCCCCATATCCCCCGTATCATTTTAGTAGTCAGAAATTCCTAAACATTATTCTGGGGCTATCCCATGCCTTGACTTTGCTGCATTAAAGTAAAATCACAAACGGACATATCTAAGCCACCAATAGGTGAATATAGCAGCAGACCCCTGTGCTAGAAAGAACCATGTAAAGCTGGATTTATATCAACCTTCCCATTATTTTCAGGGAAATACATAGTCATCTATTATGGTTTTTTAGCCTTTATGTATTCATTTATTCATAAGCAGTGTGTAACTTTATTTCATTGAACTAATTAAACAAACTATTTTGTGAACATTATTATTACGGGTAAGCCATGCCAGTCGTTAATTTCTTACAGGTATTCTGTCCAATACCTTCTACCATTGGATTCACAGAGGTTAATGTGTGACCACAGTGCTGCATGGAGCATATGTAGTTATGTCTCACACCTGCCAATAGGGCGTAACGTTCAGGACATCTGTATCAAGCTTAGCCAGGAAGGGGCCCCAGTGAAGTACTTGTTAGTTTGGCCATCCCTCCATGAAACTGGAATTGTTGACTCTTTCCATGATATCACTTATGGGCTGGGCCCATCTTCCACATTGTAATTTATTGATAACTTATTTTATCAACAAATACATTTGGCTTGCTAGCGCAAGACTCTCCCAAACTCACAATAAAATAATTATACTCCACTTGTTAAATAGCAACAGAGAATAACGGAACGGAACTACAAATGCATATCCACACAGGATAAAATAAAGTAAACCTTGAGGTGGATGTTGGATGTTAATGCCTAATAACTTTTCTTAAAGCTGAACACTCACCTTTAATTTTGCACAATAGTATAGGCTCCTCCCCTCTACTGAAATTCTTATACTGAATCTGTTACTGTAATCTGCAGCAGATCAGATGGAACCCGCCTCACTTCTTGGCTGGAAGATGTCCAGCATCATCCAGCTTTTTGCCGTTCAACCTAATTATTCCTGGCCCACCCATTTTTGGGTTTAATTTCTTTCAGTTATGGAAGCTTAACATCACATGTGAATATTACCTAGGGAAAACTGCTTTTTTCATTAAGATATATTCATACCCTTTATACCAGCCATGATCTGCCAGCCTTCTATGAAGAACAAAGACCCAATAATGGATCTAAATTTGGATACATAATAAAACATAACAATTCCATTAGCGTGTTAATAAAGGCATATGGATAGACTAAGGAAGGAAAAATACAATAAGATTAAACTTTTGCTTTAACTCCAGGCAGATATTCGGAAATCCCAATGAAACGTCTTTCCTTTTAGTTTTTGATAAAATACTGAGGAGTTTGAGCTCAATTGTGGTTTTCATTGCAGTCTGGGTCCGTATTGGGTAAAAAAGTGGATTTCTCTTGTTTCACTTCTAGTTGTTAGAGGACAGGAAGAGAACTTTTCCCAACTAGCATGAAAAACGTGGGATTTTTAGCCGAGTTGGCCCCAGCAATCCCATCCAACAGCATGGCTACAAAGAACCATTGGAACAATGAGTTAAAGCTGAACAAAACCTGCGATATTCGCTTGTTTCCATTCTGTTACAGGGCGCCACTATATTTTTCTTTCTTCCCAACCTTAATATGATCCTTGGCTATTTTGATTGGTTGAGCTAGGATAATGTAACTCCCATGCAGGAGTTTATTCATTCCTGGCATGCACATGGGATGCCGGAATTATCAAAATATCCCTGGCAACATATGAAATTTGACAGCTGGACGGCAATCAGGCAGATAAGAACAGTTATTGCAGATGGGACTTGCCTGTCCTTCAATAACCACCTATCTGATCTTCAGTTCAAAGTGGGATTTTAGTTCCAAAATATAAAGGCATATTTTTTAATTAAATATATATATATATATATATTATATATAAGGGCTTATTTTGTTAACAATGAAGATAAAATAAAAAAAGTTAACGTCCTTTTAAAGCTATAATGATTGGCCAACTGTGCTTCCACTGAAGCTAAATGAGGACACAAAAGGACAAAAAATTTGAGCTAATTATTCTGCTTTGTTTTCCTGTGTTATAACTTGAATGTAAAACTTTTTTTTTTCTTTAAATGCACAGCCATTTGAGCGATTTTGTATTAATTAAAGCACAGACGACTTGTCAGGGCATGGTGTCTTGTAGTGTTATTTAACCGGCAGACACAATATGAGCAGGCACTTCCAGTGAAAGAGAATACTCTGCAGTTATTTGGAAGTGCGAGACTCTTAATGCGGAGGGAGACGAGTTTGCTCCTGTCGCTGTAATTGGAACATGCAGCAAAGCTAATTTCCCATGCAAGGCAGTACAACCCTGACCCCTTGAAATGTACGCAAGTAGTAGGACACATACCAGACAAGACTACTGTCGGCTTGAAGTCAAAAGTCCCTGAAGCACCATAGCATGTTTCAACAGTGATTTAATAAGTAAAGAAAACTATCTAGGTGGCAATCTACACAATTTACATTTTAGGCTTGGCATACATTGCATGTTGTAACTTTAAACGTTAGGCCTTTTTATCATATATTTTTTTTTTATTATACACAAAATGTTTCCATTCACTCAGAAGGCTGCCTACAAACTAAATGGCTTAACTTTACTTTCCTAGGATTAACCTTGTGTACCTTGTGCCCTACTAACTGCACCTGTGGATTGAAAAATACAGAACAGTGGGTCTGATCTATTAAAGCTCTCCAAGGAGAAGATAGACCATTAAAGAAGAACCTGAGTGATCCAGCAAACTTGCACTAGTTTAGTGTAGGCTAAAAATATTTGCCAACTAATAGCAAATTATGTTTAGGAAATCTGTTAAAGGTTTGCTGGATCACCCAGGTGCTCCCATGATAGTTTATCTTCACCAGTCTTGGAGAGCTTTAATAAATCAGGGCCAGCATATCCTCGAAACTCCCTGTAGCTTCACTACAAATTCCAGTTAAGCAGGGAGGTTCTAGAGAATCATATGTCAAGAGGCTACAGGTACTCTTATAACATCAAAGAAGCTTTAGCAATTACATTTATTGTGATTTCTTCTGAGGGGCTGTTAGCGACCTGACCAGGGACTTTGTAAAGCCCTGCGTACGTAATATGTTGGCGGTCTGTAAATGCAAGGTAATAATAATATAATATTTAACCTAAGTGAAGATTAGCAATTTAGATAAGCATGAAAACTTTGTTTTGTAATATATAAAAAATATTTTGGCTGAATATAACTAAATATATATCTAATAACAAAAACTTATAAAAACAAGAAAAAGTACAAATGATCTTTTGAGAATGAGACACCTTAAATCTATAATACATCTGGAATTATTTATTCTTTGTGTGAAACGAGGAAACATTTAGCAGCATTTGCAGCTTTCTAAGCATTTACACTGTGGGTAAAAAATGTAATGACTTAGGATAGTACTTGCAAATATTTCTCAGGTTCTCTGTATGTAAAGTTTGACTAATACTCCCAATAGCTTTTTTAAGGTTTGGAGTATTTCTGCGCAAGCATAAAACCTTTCAATGTGAAATAATTTTATTATTATTATTAATAATTTTATTTAGACTGTGTAAGTAATCAGCTTCACTGATTTGGCTAGCTTTCACAAACCCTGACTGTTCATGTTAACTATACATACACAAATGCAGACAAGTTAACAAATATTAATATTATTATTATTATTATTATTATTATTATTAATAATAATAATAAATAGTATCTATATAGTGCCAACATATTACACAGCGCTGTACATTAAATAGGGGTTGCAAATGACAGACAGTGACACAGAAGTAGGAGAAGACCTTGTACAGAACAGCTTACAATCTAAGTTGTGGGGGAAGCAGTACACACTAGGCAGGATGAGTTTTGAGTGCTCTAAATGAACAGAAGAAGGTAGGAGCAAGCTGAATAGGATGAGGAAGACCGTTCCTTAGAGTCGGGGCAGCTCTAGAAAAGTCTTGGAGTCATGCGTGAGGAAGTCATTTGCAGGTCATTGGGGGAGCGAAGAGAGCGACTGGGGGGGTATTTTTCTATCAGATCACAAAGGTAAATGAGACAAGAACTGTGAAGGGATTTGAAGGCAAAGCACAGAAGGTTGAATTTGATTTTAAGGTAAAATGCGAGCCAATAAAGAGAAGTAAAAAGAGAGACCGCAGAAAAAGGATATCTAACTATTTCCTATAGGGGTACATTTACTCCCTTTTAGCACACATATGAGTGGTTGGAAATTCCAATTTTCTCCTTTCTCCTCTTAGAAAGCTATTTGCGAAACGCGTTGTAAGACTAAAAATTTCTGATGCATTCCAACCATGTTGCTACAGTTTGTTGCCTCCTGTACTCTGCTACAGATATGTTGGACATGTGCAGTGATTATGTTGAATAAATCTATTCATGTTCTTTGTATAATTGCAAAGCAATGTAAATCTGTTGTTTTGCTAAAAAAAACACTTGGCATGGGTTTTTATGTCTCCTAATGTTAATAATTGTTGAATAATATCGGTCAATGGGGAGATTGCTCTTTACTTTGGTGACGGGAGGAGCGATAGGAAATTCTAATATCTTTGGATTTAATACAAAATAACGGTATTGAGTCCAATACAATGAAATCTTCATATAATATATATAATTATATGATATATATATTATACATGCTACTGTACAGTTATATTACATGTTTAACAATTTTTTTTTTTAACAGATTTTGTTTGGAAGTTTATTAACTTTATTAAATATTGGACATATTTCAGTGAGCTTTGCTAAAGAATTATAGCCTACAATGTAAAATAAATTTCCATGCAAGAAAAATGTAACACTTTTTGCATGGAAATACGGACAGAATTAGAACGCTAAGGGGGTTAAGAAAGATTGCCAACTTTACAGACTGCTATAAAGATCATTGGTGTCATTCCACTGATTTAGCCAAGCAGCTTTGGACCCAGAACTAAGAAGATACTATCAGGTCATTCATGGACATCCCAACTAGGGCTGGAGGAACCCTTTTTGAGAATGGCTGATGTAGAGAATGGTTAAAACTTCTTTTTCTTTTCTGTGTTCCAATCAAGAGATTTAGTTGACTTGCTATCCTAAAGTGACAATAAATCTCTCCAAAGTTATACAAATAACAGTTTTCCCGAGAACAAGTGGGGTCATCTAAAGAGACCTTGCTTTAAGGGGCACAGTCAGTAATAAAAAATAATATATGAGAAATATTTTATCCCGATGTTCATAAAACCTGAACAAAAATAGTTAAAACATGCTGCATCATTGAACTCCCTCTCCCCCAGCTGTGGGAGGAAGAGGTAAAAAATATTATTGTAATAATATGATATTATAATATAAAATGAAAAGAAAAAATACTGTAACTTCCTAGTGCAAGACTTTCATGCCTTTAGACCATGTTTAGACTGTTGGTGAGGTTGTGGTGTAGATACATGGAGTGTCACCCCCAAGGCAGCCCATAAAGAATCAATGGGGGCACAGTGAGTGGTCTAATTTTGCACATTGTAAAATGTGCAAACGCTGATTCTTTAAGAACCTAACCAGCTGCCAGGAGCTGCACAGGAACTGCTGTTCCTGATGCAAGTGTGAACTTACCCTAGAGCTGGTAAATGAAGAACATGTTGGGTGCTCTTGCTTACCAGGTATAGTTGGATTACTGATGCATCTATAATAGTATTGATGTCCAATTAACAAGCTATTCGTCATATTCCCTCGTGTTTTAGGAGCCGCAACAGTGGTATGGGCTGCTGCAGCAGTAGTTACAACATCGTCATTGTGTGCAGTAGCTAACCAAAAGCCCACAGAAGCAGCTCATTGTTTGTGACCGGGTTCATCCCCTGCAGTAGATCCAAATTTTACTTCCATTGATTCCACAACCTAAAACATGTAAAACCGTTATTGATTTCGGCCTGGTCTTTTACTTTATTATTGGTATTAATCAGTATTTTTATAGCGCCAACATATTATGCAGCGCTGTACATTTAAATAAGGGTTGCAAATGATAGACGGATACAGACCGTGACACAGGATTCATTTAGATTAATCTGTAAGGTTGTAAATGGATGAAACTGGAGCAGCGAGAAAGAAATATTTATTGTAATATTGCAGCTTGATTCATAGATTCCTCCCTCTGCTGTGACATAATAAAACCTCCCCTGACCACTTGGATATTATGCGTCTGTTTTGAGTGAATAACTGTCTCCCAGGATTACAGGATTACAAGTGCAACGGTCAAAAATACACGTAAAAAACAATCCCTTAAACCATGCTTGACATTGATTTGCCTGGTATATGTCTGTCAAAATCTACAGTTCAAAGTGAATTAAAACTATAATAATAAATGCCCTTTATCGGCCTTTTTTGCAGTTCTGTTCCCAGAAGAAGCTGTAGGTAAGTGGTGACCCCTGTATTGTGACTATTAAATAACCACCCAAAAACAGCCAGGTGGTTACTGAAAAGTGCTGGGTGGTGCACCCAGTTAAAAGGGGCTGGGGAGAATATTGTTTTGTGTCCGCTAAATTTACATTTGAATAGGATTTGTAATACCTTTAAAGAGGAAGTAAACCCAAAACTATCCAAAAAAAAAAATTCAAGCTTACATTTTTGGGTTTCTTTGGGTCCCATGTCATCCCGGTATCCATCTGTGGGCCAGCGCAGGGTGAGCTCCAGGAGCCGCCATCTTCTCTCTTCTTCTGTGTCCTTCCTCCTGATGTAACCTGATGCAGGCGCGAGATCGGGTGATGTAGATTGTGAAAAAAACTGTGAGATCGGCATTTTTTTCCCTTTTGATGAAAGGGCTCCTTCTGTGCATGCCCGAGATGCTCAAGCAGCCAAGAACCTCCTGGGATGCGTGACGAAAGTATAACAGGAGGCTTTGCGCTACCATTCATTCTTGATCGCCTAGGGTGTTTTAAAAAACACAAACAATTTTTTACTTTAAATAAAACGGTTGTCTTCTCTTTTATGTAAAGTGATAATTCTGAGTTTAAGTACACTTTATCACAGGTGCAGCAAAATACCTATATGCCAGATAATTCAGGGTGGACCTGTGTGCTCGCCAGTTTTATACAAAACAACGTGATCGAGTGGTATGTTAGAACTACAGAACACCCCCCAAGTTATGGAGGTGACATGAAGAGGTGTTGTATATTTTTCTCTATAAATACAGTACAGTGAGTAAGCGTTGTCACCCTTGAACTGGAAATGTTTTCGGGAGGATCACCAGGTTAAAAATAATCTGCAGCCTCCACACTCGAAGACTAGTTAGCTGCTCTGTCTTCAATTTTAGTTTTTGTAGTATAGATACAGTATAACCCTAGCAGCTACACAAATATTCACTTTCAGTAGAATGTGAATTGTTAGCCTGTGCTATGTGCATGTTTTTCTCCCAGTGTCAGGTCCACATGTTTTATCATTAGTACACTATTCCTAATATCCCATCTATTCCCTGCCAGACACTGAAGTTTTAAATTCACATGTAAGCATATTCAACCCCCTCTGGCAAGGACGATATAACAGTGTGCTCAGTGAAACCGCCCAAGGGATTACACCTGAGATTCATTAACAAACTAAGTATTACCTAGAGAAATCTTACATTCGCAATCCTCTCTGACTGGTTGTAACTTGACAAGTCATTTATATATGTATATAACCCGATTGTGTGGGAGGTAGAATTATTAGTAAACTTGAATCCATCATTACCAACACTGAAAAACGGATGAGTTATGATTCGTGTTTTTGGCAACAACAGCCGCACCATTACTACATTATATACATGATGTCATGAAGTAAGAATGTATTCACCAAAAAAAAAAAAAAATCTCCATGTTCTGTGAAATACAAGCTTTTAATTTGTTCTGTGTATGGGGGTTGGTGTTTTTTTTTTTTTATTATTATTTATTTTTTACCCAGTTTATTATGTGGCAAACACTTTCAGATATAGTTTTTTTTTTACTTTTAGCAAGTACCACTGCTTTTCCCAAAGTTGGTTGCAAATTACTTTTTATAACAGCAGGTCTTCTGGTTTGTTGCGGGTATCCATTGGTTTGCACCTTCAAAGTGTGGTCCCAAGAATGGACAACTGCAGTGTTCTCTCTAGCCCCATTTAGCTGGGTGCACCAGACAGCACTGTTCAGTAACCACCTGGCTGTTTTTGGGTGGTTACTGAAAATTTAGGTCACAATACAAGGGCTGCCACCCGCCTACAGCTTCTTCCCACACAGTTGGGGACAACACTGAACTAGTGAACTTAGTGGGGGTTATGACCACCAAGGCCCATTGATGCACATAGTGGATGGAGGAGCTGGCTTTCCTGATCAGATCCCACAGGAGAGCTACTCCAGCACAAGTTGCTAAAATATTTCATGCTGGCTATAGAAATACACACAGTGCACTGTAGCTCCTGTATTGAGCTCTGTAGATTCAGCGTGATCATGCCGGACTCTTGTCCCCACCACCAAGACTGCCTACAATGAGCATTTGTTCATCACCACAAGACTATGCTGCAATAGAAGCAGTTGGTATGGTCTGATGAATCACATCTTATGGATAGTTGGGTGCACTGCTTAGCTGGGGAGAGGATGGCAACAGGAAACACCTTGGGGTAGACTGGCTGGTGGAGTTTGGGAAACATTTTGCAGTATATGTAATTGAGAGAAGTTTTTCTTTGTGTTACTTTACTTTGCTATCTATAGATCTTAGCGTTGGGTCCAGAGAATAAGCAGTCCGTGTCTTTCAGGTTTACATTTGGGGTCTTTAAGAGAAAAATTCTGTGTAGGCAACAATAAAGGTTTAGTATGTAGGTAGCCAAGTGGACTAAAAGAATGCTGGGGTGAAAATATTAAAGCCTCTCATGTTGTGTCCTCTGAAGAAGTCAGGTACTAAAAGTTCATGTATGACTGGAGGGTGACTATGAACAGCTAGTAAAAAGAGTAACGCTAGTTAGTATAATTATATATATATTAAAATTTCATAATTATACCACACACTGCATAATCTTGTGCAATTCCTTTTTAATCACGCTGCTTGTATTATGCCAATGTAAGCCCTAGTGAGACAAATCTTGCTTTGGCAAGAAGTGTTCCTGTTCCTTAACAACCTATTTCCCTTGCCTGTCTAGTCACTAAACTTGATTTGCATCTGAAATAGTTTTTTTTTTAAATTCCTATATCATTTTCAAAATAAAACATAAAAGTTTTGTCCCTCCGCTGTGGTAGAGGGGTACAGCATTGATGTCTGTAATTAGACCCTCTGATCTCAGGGAGTTATGAGCTTTTGTGAAATGTGCAAACCTATTTGCATTATAAATAAATGTCTACCGCTTTGCTTCTATGCACTGTTTGTATGAGGCAGTGCCCTATCAAAGTCCTATTACTGTGAAAAAGACCAAACTGTACACCCCCCTCCGTAAACTGAAGTATCTCAGAATCATATGTTGCAGGTACTGTCCTATTTGCAACCCCTTTTGAGTGTGAATAAGACTTCCTCATGTTTTGCCTACCTCCCATTCTGATCCTTGCTTAAAGCATAACTTAGGTTAGATCTGTACTTGCTGGGAGCGCAGTGGTTGTTCCTAATTTCCTTTGCAGGAAAACCCCCTTGACCAAGAGCAAGTAGTTGGCTAGCAATGATCAGTCTACCTACCCCATGGAAGTATATGAGGCTTTACTGCACAGGTAGTTCAGCCCTGGTTCTAATATTGCCCAGGACACTATCTGCATGGAGTTTGCTTGTTCTCCCCGTATTTGTGCAGGTTTCCATTGGGTACTCCGGGTTCCTCCTGCATTCCAAAAAACATGCAGTTAGGTTATTTGGCTTCTTCCCTAATCTGACCTAATACTGTAATAATGACAAATGACTATGGTAGGGATATTAGATTGTGAGAGACAGCTATTGACAAGACTTTGGACATTGTAAAGCGCTGGGTAATATGTCTGCATTATATGAATACTAGTTAATATAATATAAAATTGAGAAGGAGCTGCTTCCAGGATCTCATTGTGTGAACATGCTAACTAAAATTTAAATGTATTCATTTTTTAATCACTATTTTTGCGTCACAGTTCTCAATGCCACAAATATATGCATAAAATAAATATATAAAACAGTAAATCACCTGCATGTAAAATGCACAAGACAATAGTGAAAAGCTGAAAGAATATTTCTAGATGACAGCGCTCACCAGATGATGTATTGGAGTATGAAGTTTCTTTGCAGGTAAAAAAATGACACTGCCCTTAATCATACATGCCATTCTTGTAAACCTTCTCACTATCATTCTCTGTTGCCTTAGGGCTCAGCTGTCAGTTTTGTTCTGCCGTGGATGTAGGACAACATGATCAGGATTTGTAGCCTTCACTGCACACAAACAAAATAAAAAGCTCTGGATTACTGTTGTGGTCCAAGCTCAAAGAAAAGAAAGTCTCCAATAAAAATGTCTTGAGGCATGGGAAAGGGTTTTTACCTCCTTGAGATCTGCACTAATATCTGTGTTGAACCTATCTCCACCTATTTTATCCAGGTGACAAATGGGAAATGGGGACATGGGCAAGGAATAAAAGCCTGATAAAGGTTCTATCCCTTTACTACTTGATCCAAAAAATCAAAACAAATTCCTCTGATAAAAGTTGCCAGTATGAATTTATAATTTTGCACAATGGCTATGCCATTGCAACCTGAATAAGTAACTTCATTGAATATGTGAATTAAATATCCCTTAACGTAGCTAAAAGGATTTTTAAAGCAGAAGTAAACTGAAAAAAAGAAATTCACTCACCTTTACCTTCCCAGATCAGTTGATCCCTTCAGAGCTTGGATCCTGGATCAGGAGCTTCTGAATCGGGTCCCCCCGTCGTTCTGGTGTCCTTCTTAATCCCAGTTCAGAGGAAGCGCCGGGTGCTGCCATCTTCTTTCCCCTTCTTCAGTCTTCTTCCTACATTACCCATTCCCACATTGCTCAGGCGTGATGTCGGGTCGTAATTTTTTTTTTTTTACCCCATTGGAGAGCTTCGGGCATGTGCAGAAAGAGCAGCCAGCATTCTCCCAGGATGCGTGATAGGGGAGACTCTTCATTCCCATTCAGTCTTGCTGCAGCGATCAAGACTTTTTTTTTTCTTTTAAAAACCCTCTCACAAAAAAAGAAGATAATTTTCCCTTATATAAAAATGTTGTCTACCCTATTACGTAAGGTAAATATTTTAGTTTAAGCCTGCTTTATTAATAACTATAATTAACTTTTAATTAATTAAAAAAAAAAAAAAAGATCACTCCCTCTCTCCCTCTTTATTATTACCTAGAAAAACAAGTTAAAGAAAACATTGACTTAAATATAAGTCATTTGGCTCGGTTAATAGTCGAGGAGCACTTTGCTGGTTGAAAGAGTATAGTATAGCTGCCTCTTCTTGTTTCAGTCAGTTATTGGCTGCATGAAGCAGCATTCATTCTAGATACGGTTTCCTCTATCTTATTCTGAATGTATTAGTTATCTTCATCTGTCTTCATCTGAATGGTAAAGCAGTTAAGCTCAGGAGATGATAGTTGGAATGAGGAGCGGTAGATATACAATAATATTCAATCTCTTCTGCACACTGCAAAAAAGGGGGAAGTGGCTCAAATATAAACATATATTTTAATATATTATTATAATATTATCATATATATATATGCAGTGCCATTTTGAGGGCAAGAAAAATCTTGATTTATATTTGAGTATTCATGGTAACTTTTCTTTTTCCATATTACTAAATTGTGCCTGCCATTTTTCTTTATCCACCATCTAGTTAAGTTCAGATCTGAGCACTCTGATATTGTATACACTAATCCCCTTACATTTTGCTCATTGCAATCTGGTAACAAGGCCTGTAATAATAAATACTTAAGCTGTCATTAAGGACCAAACTTTTTCTAGACCAAAATAATAAAAGAAATTGATCCCATACGTTGTTTGGCTTAGTCTGTGTACAGAAAGGAAAGCCAAGCGTAGCAAAGTCAAAACACGAAGAGCCGAGCCTAAGCTGCTTTTCTGCTACAAGTCAGCGGCGGTTCCATTTTACTTAAGTTTACACCAAGAATGTTGGCGTAGACTGTATGGTTTATTTAGCCGGGAAGAGATGACAGACTGTGGGGGTAGGGGAGGAGAAAAAGGTTTGAGAAGGAAGCTTACTTTTGGAATGTAAATACACGTAAGGCCAGTCTAGCCTTTGTTTAGTATCTCTTTAAACTAAGACAAAAAAGTCAGTGAATGAATGAATAGCAGCATGGTGACATACCTAAATGTTTGAGCAAAAAATTTTTGGATGTTTGAAATCCTATTTGGATCCTTTTCCCAGATCGCGGAGCATTCATAGGCACTCAGCAGGAAACTTCATGGAGATGCACATATGGGCAGAAGGTCTTTGGCGGTGCCTTATTCTTAACTTTTGCCTTTTCTTCTTTTGAAGAAAGTAATGGCTTAAGTCTGACTGAAGTGTAATCTGTTTTTGTATGTCCCCTATACGAATTTACTTATGGTTCACAGGTTTTTTTACCCACCATCGGAGTCTGTGGACCTCTGGGTTTAAGAGAGAATATGTCCCAGGGCAGACAGCAGGAAACAACAGATTAAAGAAACACTTACAGACAGGCCTGGGAGTATGTGATAAGGGGAGGTGTGAAGATCTGTAGACCTACACCAGCCACATAACTATCAAATGAGGACAATTAGTGAAAGTGTAGAGAAAGTGTAAACTTTAACAGGTCCCCTGCTATTACAGAATGTGGGCAATATCTAATCTTGGTTCACCTGCAGCTATTGCGTTATGGTTTACCTTGTTACCCTGTGGGAAAAATGCATGGTTGTGCCCCTTTATTATTATTGCGTTATTTAAAGGAAAACAATTTAAAAAAAGACCTAATTATGAATACTTTTTCCTGCCTATAGTACCTGATTAGAAGGTGGGTGCATTTTTTTTAACTTTTTTCTCCCTTACAAGTTTGCAGTCGTTCATTTATTTGCTTAAACCATGCCACTAGTAAAATGGTACCCTATTAAGTTAAGCAAACTTTGCATTACAACAATATATAGAGGGATGTATTATATATATATATATATATATATATATATATATATATACACACACATCCCTCTATTAAAGGAAAGCTGTATTGAGGGGATTGTGCTGGTTGGATTAAAAAAATACACTAAATGCTAGTAGTCTGGCTGTCCAAGTTTATTTCAGTCATCACACCTGCAACAAATATTGCATATCCTCGGTGAGCCAGCCAGAAATCTAACTTTTACAGAAAGAGGATGATTATTGCATTCCTAATATTTCTTATAACGATGGTTTCATTTAAAATTCCCATGCATGTTTCCCCAAGTTTCTTTCAAAAAAAAAAATTGAAAATCTAAAATATAATACGCTGGAGAAAAGTTCAGACTTATTTGTACCCTTTTAAGTATATATGCATTTTATACATTATATATGTACATTACATTTTTCAAATGGTTTAGATGTGGCAGTCTGCTGCTTTCTTACTATTTTGCCTGTCCCAGTTCGGTAGCTTGGTTTAGACTGCTCAGTTCTACATGCAGCCACAAAACACAACTATCAAATTATTTCTTAAAACACAAATATACATAATTTTTAGATTTCATCTATATTTTTTATAGATTCATATTTTTTTTTTTGTTGTAGTGTAGTTGCTAGTAAGTAGGAATCACATGCAGATGGGCAGCACAGATGCCTTAGTGGCCAGCACCCAGTCCCAGGTTCGAATCCGGGCCAGAACACTATCTGCAAGGAATTTTTGTATTCTCCTTGTGTTTGTGTGGGTTTCCATCAGTTTCCTCCCAAAAACATGCATTTAGGTTAATCGTCTTCCCTAAAAAATTTGTCCTTAGACTGTGAAATGGACATATGACTATGGTATGTACATTAGATTGTGTGACCCTTTAAGGGACAGTTAGTGACATAACTATGGACATTGTGAGGCGCTGCATAATATGTCAGCGCTATATAAATACTGTGTAATAATAATAAAAGGTGTACTTAGTAAAGCGTTGTGTAATATATCTCCGCTATATTAATACCAGGAAAAAAAAAACCTACGAGGTAATAAAACCATCATTATGGTTGCTGTAGGAGGCACAAACTTTTCTAGGAATTGGAAGATCCAGGTCACAAAGCAAGCTGTAACTGCCCAAATTTATGATAGAATTTTTGTTTATCTGTAAGCAAGATGAGGAAGGTAATATTTATTGCAGTATTTTTGCACAAAATCATATATTTTATTTCAAAGCCTAAATATACGAGAAAACGGTTATGAAGAAGCCAGAATGTCTTATACTACAACAGAACATTAGGAATATGTAAGAGAAGTAGAGCTCATTAAAAAAGTTAACTACCAAATTAGGAAGTAAAAATCTCTCTTTAGTAACAGCCGCCTCCAAAATTGTTGTGGCCAAAAGCAAGACTGGTGCTGTTCCATCAATGTTTAAAAAATAACTTTCTTCAGATCTCCTTACTTTGATAGCTCTCAAAAGACCAGTGCTTCCTGAAAGCTCTGTAAGGGAACGCCTAAGAAATATAACACATATTAAAGGTGAAGAATGTGTAGAGCTTGCCATGCAAGTCAGCAAGAATAGGCTCACTGAGCAAAAGCTGTTAATCATACATATTGATTTGAGGAACAGTTGGGTATTAAATGTATCAAACTTGGACTATTGCAGAGCGCATATTGGAGGCAAGGGTATTCTACATTTAGAAAATAGATCATCATTCAACTGCATTTTATGGCACCAAAGTAGTAAAAAAAAACAGCCTTTAGTTTAAAAATAAGTTGCTGTGATTAAAAGATGCTGGAGCGAATAATAAAAACATCTCCTCTCCACCAAGTTAGGTCTGCTAAACAATATTCATTGTACAGGACATTTTGTTTCATGATTCACTTCACTACAGCAAGGAATTTATCGAAGACTGTTCTGAGTCACACAAATATTTTTGTGTAAAAATACCATTTGTGTTACGTTTTGTTAAGGTTTAGATATTTGGATCCTTCAGTGCCCATACTCAGATTAAGGCTGCGTACACGCGTTGGACTTTTGTCGTTGGAAAGGATCTTTCACAATCTTTTTCTGCAGCAAAAGACTAAAAGATGCACTGAAACGAGCGATGTACATACTGAGCCGCCCTCCTCTATGGAGAGGGGAGGGGGAAGAAGAAGCGAGTGGCACCCGCTGCGTTTTCCCCCCTTCACTTGTATTGCAGTTGGTCAATTCCAATAAAAATACACCAGCTAAGCCTGTCCCTCAATCTCTGAGCAGTCAACAGGCTACTGTCAATGTAAGTACAGTTTTATTATGTATACCAAATTTTATGGCCTAGTGGAGAAAGTATGTATCTTCATTCAAACCATCCACAGCTCTTCTGAATGCCAATTTTAAATGTTTTATAGAGCTTAGGCATACAATTTCCTTCTGAAATCTTGGTTTTAGAACATGATCCTTGGTAAGGGGGCATGTCCATGCCCCAAACACTTTGACAGACCTTGAGACCTGTTCTGGGATAATGGTTGTGTGACCAACTCCATGAAGAAAGTAATCCAAGGATTCCTATACAACTTTCTGTTCTATTCAAAATCTACAGGTACATGCAAAATAACCTAAGATGTTTTTTTAAAATAGAAAGGATTGTCAGGGAAAAGTGGAAAAATATCTGAAGCATTTAGAGTCTGTGAATTTTGGTTTTACAAAATTATCACAAAAAAGGTACCCAAAACTTTTCACATTTTCCACTTTTTTGGTTTTATTACAAAAATATATAATACATATATATAATAATAATATAATACAACTCTACATATATCTTGTGTTGTCAACCATTTGTAATCTAAAAGTGTTTCCTTGCACAGTTCTTAAAATTAGTCATTGTTGGAAATTTGTCCACTTAAAAAAATTAAGCAGAGAATGTATTAAAACATTGTAGTAAATAAAAGCCTTGTATCATAGATAAAATGTTAATTAGCCATAAAGGATTATCATAGGGCAGTATTTTTCCTTATTTTTCTTTTTTTTACATTGGGTGGGAAGGAGCCGTAGGCAGGTGGTGGCTCCTATGTTGTGACCCAACTTTTCGGCCCAAAAACAGCCAGGTGGTTTCTGAAAAGTGCTGGGTGGTACCCCAAGCTAAAAGGGACTGGGGAGATCACTGTGAGGTATTACATTGTTTCAATACATTTTGATCATGCTCCTTGGGAAATGCTGTTGAATAGAGCACTATGCAAGAAAAGTATCCAAACAGGTTAAAGACTTTTACTGGAGGCTTTTTTTTTTAGGAGGTGTAAACTCCACTCTGCACTTGCCCAGTTCTGAAAGTGTAAGTTGTATTACCTGACTAACCATTTGGGTTATTCAAGTTCTCAGTCTGCAAAATCAGGTTTTCTCTGAAAAAAGGGTGATAGCAAAGGATAGCATCTATCATCCTAAATCATGTGGTAGGCTTTCCAAATCTATCTTTTTATTCTGCCTAAAATGTAACAAAAAAATCCTGAGTTTAGTTGAAATGTTTTCTAATTGTCATTATTGATTTCACTTGTTGAGCATACCTATTTTTTTTAATAGACATTCTAAATAAAAAGTAAAAGCATTATTTTTCCAACAATTACTTTTTTTAGTTGTTCTTATCTTTTTAAATTCCAGTGTTAAGCTAATATTCCTTACTCATTAACTTTTCAGAAATTCACAAGTGAGATCATGCTACACCCGTACTTGGCTCCAATAGCTGGCCATCTCCAAGTGCTGTTTCTGTGTAGCTAGTCTGTGCTGTCCTGAGTGTGTTCTGTTTTATTGTTTATGCTTGCCTTCTTCTTGAACTACAATTCCCAAGGCGCTCTGGGAAAAACTACTCATAGTAAAACATTTTTTTCGTCTCCAACTTTCTTGCGTTCAAACTTTGCTGGACGAGCCTGTAAATAAGTGCATCTGCTTAATATCAGCAACTAGGCCTAATAGCAAAGCTGAAACAGAAAAAAAAATGACAGATTGTGCTAAACCGCTTCTGAGTCTTTTTTTTTTCTAACATTTTCAGTGTGTTAGATTGTTGGGTGAAATATTTAAGCTTATATATACCACTATGGTCATTCGAAATGTTGTATTTACAATTTTCTAATTAAAAGAAGTGCTTCAGTCAAGGAAAAAGAAGACTAACTTACGTTGAAGCTGGAATAATAAACAACTGCCCTTCTATATAATCTGTTGAGGCAGCCAGTCCTTGGTTCTGTCAGCAACGTTTACTTTTTGGATTTTTTTTCTACTTTTTAAGTCTAATCATCACCTTCTGGAACATTCTGACCAATATGAAGTGGGAACTGTAACCAGATTGTGGATTTTTTGGTAAATATTTTTAAAACAATCCCAAACTCCAGTTGCCTCTGTAGCAGCAGGTACTATGGAACAATTCAGCCTCAATTCATACGCAAAGCTTTAAAAAAGTATTAGCACTCCGCTTTCTCTGCACTTCCTATGCTTACAGTAGAGGTAGGAAGGTTGGAAGGCCACCAACGTACTACTGGCAACAGGATCAAAATAAACTGATCTGCTGAAATAAACGTACTTTAGGGTTTTATTTATTTTCATTATTTGCATTTGACATTCCCATAATCAGAGCTACACTTTCATTGTATGTGCAGGGAGTTATGGGAATTTATTTAAAAAAAAATAAAATAAAAGACCATAGGCCATTACCCAGTTTAAAATAAATGGAGTGATTTAAATTAATATTTATACAGGCAAAACTTTTTTCCCCTTGAGACTTGCCTTCTGTTCTCTTCCATTAATTGTCTTTGTTAGAAAACAGCTTTCTGTGGTCTCTAATGATGTCACACATCCACAATGCTTCCAGTAGCTAGGCAATATGTCATCTTTGCCTAAGCTGTAACTGATATGATCAAACTCAATGCAATATTTTCTTAATGTATGACAAAGAATTACATTTTTTACTTTAATCAGAACAATAATGGAATTTGATGATAATTACTTTCCTCTGTTGATTTATATAAAACATGATTTGTAATGATAGGTCCAGTTGAATGAATAAGAGAGAATGGCTAGGACACAGGAGGACAACCCTTTCCATTCCCAATTCTGCTAAATGAAGACTGATGCAAACTGCTGTCAGGTGTGGTCTTCATCCACCTCCAGCCTATATTTCTTGCTGTCTTTTCACAGTGGGTCTCAACCTTTAATCTCCGTAATCACACACAAGCTTAGCTGATGGAAATTCAGATAATTTAATGCATTTCTACAATGTTGGCCAGACATTCAGGAAACCCCCATATCCATTTCTTCTTTCATTAGTAACTTGAGCTGACAATTTTCACACCGTCTCCCATGGGCTACAAAACTCAGAAAAAGAGTGGAGTTGTGTGAGAGAGAGAAAACGATGATATGGTAAAAAAAATATATGAGGTATAAAACTTCATCATGTAACTGTTTATTAGAACATATTAGGCTTTTGTGCTCTTTGTGGATCATTTCTACTTCTACAGTGTATAAATTAGTATTTTGTTCCTTTTTTTTTTAAAACTATTTAGCATACTATATAAAAAAAAGGTGTTAAAACTTGCAAATTCTTTATTTGGGTTAGAGCTGATTTGTGTAATTACCTATCTATATTATATATAAATTAATAGATATATATATATATATATATATATATATATATATATTTATGAATTTGAACAATCTCTGGCACAATGCAAATAACAGCAATGGAACTGCACAACATTTATGGTGTGTGTGTGGTATGTATGTATGTGTATAATATATATATATATATATATATATATATATATATACACGTGTGGGTAAGTCCAGCATTTAGATACAGAAGCTTAGGAATCACCTCACATATTTTTCTATTTAAGTTAAAATTTTCCTAATCCAGTAAAATGGTTACAATATAAGTAGAGTTTAGACATTCTTGTAGATGAACATGAATCTGCTATTACAGGGAGAAAAGTAAGCAATGAAATTAAAGCTACAATTAAATTAAAAATGTGAGCTGGCATACCACTAAATATAAATGTCAGTAGCTAAACAAAATTTTTTTTTGTATGTCATTGGAAAACACGCCCATCTCTGGAAATAAATCTTTTGCAAGTAAAGGAAGTCCTGTCCTAAGCCTATCATTAGATTAAGTCATATTAACATCATATTATATTACATCATATTAAGTCCTCATCTATAAAGATGTGCAAAATTGTTACTGAAAAAGATCTATAATGATTGTTACCAATGGCTGTAAAGCAAAAGAGCACTGTACAGATGCATTGTTCCCTCCTGTGGGGAGGGCAGGAAATGTACCACTAAACCTCAACGGTTGTCCCACACCTATCACTGTAGTAGAATTGTCCATGATGTTACCAGATCATCCAGGAGACGTGAACATAGAGCATTTTTAAACATATATATAAGTGGATGAGAAGTTTAAAATATTTAATTTTTGTATTGAAAACATGGTTTTCAATACAAAAATTTGTGTGAATACGAGGATGGTGAGATGTCAAGGAACATCCAGTGAGCAGAGTTTGGACTTTGGATGTCAAAATGATCCATAGACAAACTTATACGCTAAATAAAACCTTGTAATATACATAACGACAAAATGTTTGATCTGGATAGTGCATACGGAGCAAATGGAAGAGGAGAGAATTGTTAAGCATTTATGGCAGGGAGGGGAAGGCAGATGAGGTTTAGTAGACCATGGAAAAGACATATAGAAGACTTGAAAAACATCTGGGAATACAGAACTGGAAAAAGATACATTAGATAAAGAATGGTTTCTAAATACAGCCCTGAATATCAACACTTTACATTGACTTTGAATCTATATGGGAATACCTGATGAATAGGCCTTCTTGGCAAGGTCAAAAGGAATTTTTAGGCTCCCAAGGATACAAAGTATCAGTTATTTATCTTTTCTACTCAGCAAGCATATATGTAAAAAATATGGATTGAATCAGTTTGTTTTCTTAACTTAATATCTCCAACCGTTCTTATAAGTGGAGCTTCCATTTATTGTATAAACGCAACCTGAGCCAAATCTTGTTGCTGGGACAGAATGTTCTCGGCTAACTTATAGATTCCTATAGTTTGATGTATGGCTTCTCAATGCAGTTACAATGAAACTGTAATTCAAGATGAGCATGGATGATTTGTCTTTCAATATCTTGGAAGGTGTTTCAAGGTATTATCTTTTGACCAGGTAAAATGAAAGAACAGAGATGTTTGCATGATTGATCTTCCATTAAACCATCCTGCATTGTGTGTCTTATTTGCCTTACATAAATTCACAGTTTAGTTTTACAGACATAAATATATTGTTCCATCAGGCTTATTTTAGATTCTCAATGTTCTGTGGGAAGAATTACTTTCAGGGATTCAAGGATTACTGTGATGAAAATAGCAGGTATTGGTATTTCAATGGATAAGCAGGTTACCAGCAAACCATCAAGTTCAGAACACTTGCTAAGAGTTCAAATCAAATGCAGCTCACATCTAGAGATTATTTTTATAAGGCCGTATAAATTAGTACAACACTATAATTCTCTTCTTAGGGAATGATTGCCCATTAAAAGGCTCAACAGGTCCACTTAGGAGCCTACGTGTTTGCACATGTTTTTTCTTTTACGTACTTAAAAAACGAAACCCAAGATGTATACCACATCTTCTTTTTTCGTAAAAGAAATGATGTCTGAATTTTCAGCCCTGTGCTGAGCTAGTGCTGGGCTTGTCGGAAGGCTGTGAAAACAGGCTAAACCCTGCTATGCTCAGTTGCCCCAGTTCTGTCGCAGGGTATTGACATCTTTTTTCCACCATGCAATCTTGATTGGCGGGGCCTGGATGATGTAACCCCAGCGCAGGCACATGGGAGTTCATTCAGTCCTAGCAAACGCATGGTAAACCAGTATTACTGAGAATCCTAGCAAGCACGTGCGTAGTTCAGCTTTCTGGAGCGAGCAAGCAGGTAAGATGGGTTATTGCAGAAGGGAACATCTTCGTGTCCCTTTCTGCAATAATGACCTCCCTAAATAAAAAAAAGGGGGAAACATTAATTTCAAAATTATATATAATGTCCTCAAGCCTTTATACCACTATTTCCCTTTAAATACTTAGTTCTCAAAAAGAATAACTAACAGATGGCTGATCCAAAGTTTTCCATCTCTAAGAGGAGTGAATTGAATAAATGTTTTGTAGGCGCCCAGGAATGTGTTACACTTATCAATGAAATGTGTAATAATGACAGCAGTAAGGTAAGACGATGGTAGCACCATGATTTCAGGTAATCCTCATGTAGCGAGGCTGCAGACCAACTTATCTTAACTAAGTATCCACCACCTCCGTTGTGACGCATCTTCTTTAAAACATGATTAAAAGGCGCTAAGTGCCTAGAAACGTACAAGCCCTGTGCTTCCTCAAAATGATGATGTTTACGTGTAGCTGATTATCGAGCTGTCATTTAGGATATAAACAAAATACTGGAGCCTGCGTTATTACACCCTTGAGAATTACAGATGATGTAGGAATCCAAATTTGTAGTATTTTTTGGGGCAATTACTTCTCACTTACAAGAAAATGTATCCTGATTTAGTCTGTGTAGTTTGCTTTGTCTTTTTAGATTGTGCTTGTATTTGTGTTTTTGTACGGAATAAAGTCATATGAAATGCAGCATTGTTGTAAAGTATGGCTACTTGTGTAAGGATTGGTATCTGCAGACAATGCTGTCCCTTTTGGGTATTATTTACAGTATGGAATAATATAGAGTTAAATAACAGAGTAATACGTGGAGGTGGGGGTGCTGTAATTAAATTTGAGAATGAAAACTAATATAAAGAAATACAGAAATCCAAACTTAAATAATTTAGTTAATAAGTTAAAATTTTATTCAAATTCAACATCCACAAAAACATAAAAGTATACCAAAAAAATCAATAAAAACAGACTTGTAATGTACAACCTCATACATTTTTAGGAAGTAGGTAATGGTAACGCCTTTCACAGATCACTGTCTGCTAACGCCTGTCTGTATGACATCCAGTTACCCACAAAGCTGTATATACCCTCAGCTTTTCTCTAGCAAAGGTGATGTTTGTAAGTCTGAGCAGTCAAGGTGTGCAGTCAAGGTGTGCAGAGCCAGTGCTAGGCTTTTCATTTTGAAAAAGACCAATATGTTGTGAAGGCAAAAGAACATAAAAACCTAAATGAAAAAAAAACCTTAAAAAAATTTTTTAATGTATGTATCCAAAACCATTATAATTGACCCTGCTATGGTCGTCATGTTAACCCATTGGTTTCAGTACTTTCTAAGTCGTTGACCTAGAAGAAATTTGCAGGGCAGAGATTCTGGTTTATTTACGACCTTCTACACTGCATGCTTGTTCCAGGTCAATGAAAAAAGTACAAAAAGACTATCACCTTGGTCATTTTCCGTGGTTAACATGGTGTATGAATAGGGAAGTTTTACATCTTGTTTATAGGTTCCCATCTTCTAATAGTGATGAGTTATTTAACATTAAATATTATATCCCATAATAGTGATTATTTTTTGGTATAAAATGCATGCTTTCAAGCAAATTTCCTGTTTGTCTAGCGTCATCCTGGCGTCCTGCACATTAGAGCCTCCATAATTCAATGGGACTTGTAGATGGATTAGTCCACCAGTCCCATAGAAGTTTATGGCGATGTAATGTGCAGCACGACCAGGACAGTACTGGATATAAACAGACAGTGAGTCGTAAGGTTCGGCTTCAACTTTTCAGCTTCAAAGGTTTTTTTTCTTTATCTGGAGATGGCTTTGCTCCTTGCTTACCATACATTTAAACAATGTGCCCATCCAAATATCTAAACACACAATATCTAAACAATAAAAACAGACTTATAGGTAGTGATTTATTAAAGCTCTCCAAGGCTGGAGAGTATACACTTTGATCAGTGAAGCTGGGTGATCCAGCAAACCTGGATTGGATCTGGTCCAGGATTCAAAACATTTGCTAGCAAATGATTTTAAGGAATCCATTCTAGGTTTTCTGGATCACCCACCTTCACTGATCATGGAAGTGTAGAGATCATCAAGTGTATTCTCTCAAGCCTTGGAGAGCTTTAGTAAATCAGGGCCAGTGTGTACAACCTCATATATTGAGAGGAAGGTAATGGTAACTAAAGGTAAAAAGTTTCGCAGATCACTGTCTGCTTCATCAGACCAAAGTACCCCCTATTGAAGCAGATGAAAAACAATTCACAAAACAGGTTTAAAGTAGCGTTAAACCCTACTTTAAAAAAATAAAAGCAATGCTAATTACAGCCTGATATATACAATTCTTTACAGCTTGTAGTGTGGCTATTACATGTAATAGACTGGTCATTTGTCCTTGAGGTCGATGATAAATTCAGAGTTTCAATGAAAGACATTTTCCAGCTAAACATCACTTTTGTATATGTATATTTTAGTTTAGAAGGACTCTCAGTGCCAGCCTTTGATACCAATTACATCTCCAGCCTTTATGTGCAGCAATACAACAATCAAGTGCAGCAATACAGATACCAAGTTAGCTCTTGTCCTCCTTAATTGTGTATAGGTAACAGGTGTACTTTAATTATGAAACCTCACTACCTAAAAAGCTTTAATCATTGACATATTTACATAGTTTACTTAAAATGTAACACAAAATTCTATTTTTAGCTGTCCTTATTTAATGCGTTAAATGCATAATATATTGGACCATAGGTAAACCTGCATCAATTTACTGAAAAAGTTCCTGGCAGACTTTTAACTTCTCAACCCCCTTAGGAAACTCCACAGCTTCACACAAACATAAGTCAAATGCATTATGAATTTCCCTAGGAGAATCGACAAGTTTTCCAGCTGTTTGGACACTTTGTCTAAAACCTGCCCTGTTCTCTTCCCCTAGCACTGCTCTGGACTGCAATAACTTGACTTTGATTGCTTCAATGCTCTAATTCGCAGAGTGAGCCAAATTGTGAATGTTGTGTGTTTGGTGGTGGTGGTTGTTGTTTTGCGAAGTCTCAGCTGGGAAAATGCGAAGAATTTAAACAAGCAGGTCTGTGTAGATTTGCAATGTTATTTCATAGTACTGGTGTTATCTCAGAAGTGTTATTGTACTAATATTGTTCACTTTAAAACCAGTCCCTGTAGCAATTTATGTTCAACTTCCCTTTGCTTTCCTGCCTTTCTGTTATTTTTGATGAGGGAATAAAAGAAGCAGTATGTAAGCTTCCAGTCAATTGTAATCAGAGCTTACACATGTTTACGGATTTTCTGTCCTCCCCATTGTGACATAAACAGCCAATCAAGTGCTATTGCTGTCATTTTGGAGAACGGTAGTGAGTCACATGGTCTACTATATCTTGAAGTGCTGAGTATTTACATCCAGGAGTAAACAAAGCAGTAGGGAGCAACATAAAGGTGAATAAAAGTTGTGGTTGAAATCCTGCATCACCAAAGCATGGGTTTATTTTTAAAACATAATAAAACTAAGAAGTTAAAAATTTGGTATGAGGCTGGCTTTACTAATAAAAATTACTGGCTTGTTCAAAATCATCCCGGAATGCACGCTGATCATCGCATGCATGGCTCCTTGTCCATTTTCTCCATTGTCACCTTACCTTGGTGCCAAAACAAAAAGACTTCTGTGTGCAAGTGCAAGAAATACATAATTCTGGCCTGGCCAATCAAGATGGCCAAAGATGTCAGTCAGGGGATGTGAGTTTAATTCTGTAATAATGCAAAAATAAAATAAAAAAACAAGCAGAAGGTCTCTTCTGCAATAAAGTTATCTTTTTTTGCCTACATGCCGTTTTGCAATTAGTTAACTAAACTCATCTATGCCGGCACTATCATTCTTACCCAGTCTTCACAACTAATTACCGACCAAGGTCATTTCTGCACATTGCATTTTTTTTAAGTGGAACTAAATCCTGCTATACTCCTGTCCCCATTCCATCACAGGGCACCACCATTTCTAATGTGAGGGAAATACAGACTGCTTTCAGACTGCTTCTTTTCCAATGGCAACTTAAAATTTGGGATTTTTATTCCCAATTATATTGCTGATTGGGACATTTAGAAGAGTGAATTTACCTAACACGTACACAGACAACATAAACGTAAAAATATATATATATATATATATATATATATATATATATATATATGGTTAGGATTCAGGAATCCCTATGTGAATCTAAAAAATCGAAACACATAAAAGGTATTGAATTATTTACAGTGTATTTAGATGCCTACAGAAGCAAAGATGAGAAGTAATTTCAGAAAACAGAATAGTTTTTTCACCTTATGGAACTATTTGAATAATAAATGACAGCACAGCGAATGAGAATCAGTAGACAATAACTTTTAAAAACTGCTTCAAGGAGGCCTCTATGGTTTTCCTTTAGCCAGATACTTTCTACCATTTATATGGTGTCATAGCTTTGTGTTCCTAAAAGCTTTTTTGTGAGAAGTGTCAAAACATAGAAAGTTGGTTCTTGCTTTGCTTGAACATTAGGCTTATGTAGAGCAAGAACAGCAGTGAGTCTTTGGGTCATTTTAAGTTAAATACTTGAGCAGACCCAGAAGGAGTCTTCATAAGCCACAAATAAGACATTTCTAATGACTTCAACATGATCCCAAAGGATGCGTATATGCTTAAGCTAAAAGAATGCACTTCTTAGGCTGTGAGTTCCAAATATAAACTGTAAGAGACTTACACAGAACTTTACTTAAAGTGTGTTTATAGCCAATACTTTTTTTTAATATTGCATAGAGAAGGGGAGAATTACCAACTAGGTTTTTTTACAGCTCTCCTGGTCCTTGGAAATTTAACACCCTCCATTTGTCCTTTTGACATTTGTCAGATAGAAAATATTAGAACTTCCAAAAATTGTTACTGGTCTTCAGATGAGGGAAAATATCTTAGAGGTGAGTTGTTTATTCTTTGGAGCAGTGTTCGCCACCCTTTCACACCTCACGGACCACTAAATCCAAGGTATCCAGAACCGCAAATGCGCGGGGAGCCGCGTGTCACCTAAAGGGGAAGAAACTTCCCCCAGAGTGATGTCATGATGCCAGCACCAGCCCACTCTCCCATCGTAGGCTCAGACCTCCTTGCTTAACATCATGGGGGGACAGTAGCGCATGGGAGAGTGGGCAGGTTGTGTCCATACGGGGGACAGAGTGGCAGACCACCAAAATTTTTTCAGTTGGCGACCGCTGTTTTGGAGTGTTTTCCTTCATTACGTTTGTTTCTCAGGAATAGGAATAGGGAAGTCTTCTCAATGACACACACAGATACTTACACAGATACTTAGATAATGGCCCTGATTTATGAAAGCTCTCCAAGGCTTGAGAGAATACACTTTCAAAAGGGAAGCTGGGTGATCCAGCAAACCTGGAATGGATGTGGTCCAGGATTCAAAACATTTGCTAGCAAATAGCAAATGATTTTTAAAAATCCATTCCATGTTCTATGGATCATCCAGCTTCACTTCTGAAAGTGTATTCTCTCCAGCCTTGGAGAACTTTAATAAATCAGGGTCAATTTCTCTAAAATTACCTATATACCTGCCTGAATCTGCCGAAGCATTAGAAGATGTCTATTTCATCTTGCTGAAATTCTAATTTTCATTGATCTGGCAGCTATTGTAAATAGGTAAAATTAATAAGTGGATTGCTGATGCTATCCAGGAGTCCAGAAAAGGATTAACCCCCCTGGAGGTATTTCCGAGTGTGGCTCGGGGTTAATTTTATGTACCAAAAGCGGTAACCCAGAGCCACACTCGTGGTAGCATTGTAAAGATCCTACCTGCTCCCCACGATCCAGCGGAGTCCTCCAGAGATGCTGGCTGGGTTCTGTGTCCCCTGGCTTTGCATTGCCGGTGTAATGGATGAAATGCGTGAAGCGTCGGTAAGCTGGGAAGGTGTGCCCTGTCTGGAAATTTAAAAGCAGATTACATTATAATCTGCTTTTAACACATTGATCACAGTAATAAAGTGATAAATAAATTCAAATAATAAATTAATTATTACTAATTAACCAATAATATTGCTCCCTTGTTTGGACAAATTTAAGTGTTTTTGATATGATTAAGTCTATTGTTACTATAATATTTTTATAAATATTATTTATAATTATTTATTACATTATATATTATAAAATGTATGATTTGTGTTTCAAACTTTATCATACCCAGTTATTCCTAACAATGACTGGACTGCAAAAATAAACAACAAATTTCCATGCAATGTACAATGTACCACTTTTGACTTAAAAAATTCTGATATAATCAGACCACCAGGGAGGTTAAAGTAAAGAGGTAAATTCACTTCCGCTGGCTACCTCAGCAGTGCCAACATTTTCAACATCTTGGTAGACCAAAACTGAATGATGTAACTTCCTTATGAGTCCAATCATTTTGGCAATGGTACTCTAAGGGTATACACTAAGCTTGTTAAGGGTAGTGTACATTCTGCAGATGAGTTTGTTTTCTTGCAGAAGCACATAAATGCACACAAGTCTTTGTGCTTGCATATTTAAGTTGATAGTTTAATAGTATTTTAAAGCAGGATAGGACTATAGGATTTTCAGAAGTAAATCAGCAATGAAAGCCTAACGAAAGCCTGAACAAAGTAAATCACCAATGAAAGCATTATATGTATTTACTTAAACATCTACTTTTGTCAGGTGGTTAGTTTTTAAGTTTTTGGTAACTGTGTGGTCTTCCTCAAGGGTTCTGTAGATATTGCTAGTAATAGTCACATTCAACGTGAATTTTTCTATACTCATCCAAGTAATTTTCCTAATACAGCTTGTCAGGAACATTCCTCAGCATTTTTGGCAACTTGGGTAAGGCACTGTAACCCAATCACCACTGCTGGATCACCCAGGTTCACCCATGACAGTCTTATCTTTTCCAGTCTTGGAGAGTTTTATTAATTCAGGCCTGATATGAGAAGGCAGACATTAATTGCCCAAGGAGGTTTAAAAGTTTTTGAAACTACCCTGTTCATGTTCATACTCTTTTCATAATTACCGGAGTCTGGGATAGGTGTTAATCATGTGTGTCACAACGCATTATATATGGGTACGGGTGGTTTTAAAGACCCTCACCCTTGTTTAAATTTGTTCAACTTTGATATACATTAGTTGTCTTTATTAATATTGAACAGTATTTATATACCGCCATCATAATACGCAGAGCTGTACAAAGTCCATAGTTGTTTCACTAACTGTCCCTCAAAGGAGCTCACAATCTAATGTCCCTACCATAGTCATATGTCATCAATGTAGTCTAAGGTCATATTTTGGGGGAAAGCCAATAACCTCACTGCATGTTTTTGGGATGTGGGAGGAAACCGGTGTACCCTGAGGAAACCCACGCAGAAGAGATTCAACGCTTCCCCTACCATGTTAGTCCATATGTTAAGAGGTTGTTTTGTTTTTCAACATAATTTTACATGCATTGCTACATAATTTGGCAATGAGAAAAATGCTTTATTAGTAATACACCTTAACCAGGCCTTGTAGATCATATAAATTCTATTACAGGTTTATAGATATCCTTAGTGTTCACAGCTACATCTTTCCTAATTTTTTTAATAATTTTATAAAAAGGTTAATAAAAAGATAAACATAAAATTTACCTAATACCTAATTTTTTTTTTTTTTTTCGAGGACCTGGAGTTGGCGTTGAGAGATTTATTCATTTGTACCGAGTTATTTTTTTTTTTTTTTTTTTCTTCATGCTGTGTGTTCCAGTGAGCAGTTGGATGCCGGGTAAAGATGTTAAATCAATCATGAATTAACGTTCCAGCTCTGGAGACATGATGCTTAGCAGATCTTCTTTATTATCATGTTCATTTTAGATACCTGGTTTCCAAATGAAATAGAGCATGGTTTTTCAATATGCCAGAACTAAATCATAATAATCTATGATGCTAATTGAGTCTTGTTATTATTTAATGCAATATAAAGATATTTAGTTGAAGAACAGAGTAGATGTCTAGTAGTTACTGTAATTATTTTTTCTAGCCAACTAAATCAGATTTCTTTGGGGCTTTCAGCCTTGTTTCCCCTTACTTTTCTCTCTTCATTTCTCTTCTGATATAAAGAAGGTTATCTATTTATTAAAAAATCACAAACATAATACATTCCATGCACCTTTGGATGTCACATTATTTCCATATTTTGAAGGCCCTGTTTTTAGTTGTAGAAATAATAGAAGGGCTTCTTACTATAGGCCAGCATTTCTCAACCTTAGTAATGTGGGGAAAAAAACTTTCAGGTCTCTAGAAACCCCTGCTATAGTTACTATATCCACAGATCCCAGAATATTAGTGTGGTCATCCGTAGGAAGGAATTACATTGCTGAATTTACAAAAATACGATTAGCGTGAAGCTAACTTGTAAGGCAAAAATTGCTAATGGCTTAAGGAACCCCTAGCAACTTTTGGAGGAACTCGGGTTGAGAAACACTGCTCTAGGCTATCCTCGGACACAAGCCTAGCCATGGGGGATAGACGGCAGCAAGGCAATTTCTGACCTTTCCAAAAAAAAATTAGGGGGGCCCTGGTAAACTAAGCCTTTTCCGTATATGTGACCTAAACAGATAGCAGTGTTCTCCCTAGCCTCTTTTAGCCGGTACCACCACGGCACTTTTCAAAAAAAAGGGCAACCAACCACCTACAGCTTTTTCCCACCCAGCTTAAAACAAATTCTTGGGGGAATACCAAGATAGGGTGATCCTTAATGTTATTGGGTGAAAGTTTGCTGGCCAGTTGTACAGTGGATCCACAGCAAGAAATGGAGAGCTATGATAAGGGCAGAAGGGCAGAAGCAGGTGTAATTAAGGAGGAGCCTTTTAAATAAATAAATAGATACTAAGAAATGTTCCCTTAAATAGCCATCCACCTAATAAATGGTTAAATGAACCATGGAATATCTATTAACCACAAAGGGGTCATATCAATATGTCATTATTTATATTCAGTCAATATCACTTCATAGTGCTAACACTTCTCAAGGAAGTAAATATTCCAATGTATCCTAGAAATATAGTTATAAATGGAAATAAAGGGGATAATATCCACCAATGCAACAATATAGCATATCTGTTGATTAATAGAGGGATAATGTTCATTCAAGTCCAATTATTATGGCATCTTACTATTAGCATTTGTCAAAGAGATAAATATTCGTTGTATCACATAGATATAAATGTAAATAAGGACCATTTACATTTACAAAGAAAAAATGGTTGCCAATTCAAACAAAAAGTAAATGCTTACCAATTGATTCAAGATGGAAAAGAAACCCAGTAGGAAATGTTTGCTAAATGGTGTCCTGCATGCTGCACTGTCTGTTCTAAACTGCTTACCCGTTCACTCTCCCTTTTTATGGAGCCGCCATATGTGGAAATGGGGTCTCACGTGTGTAGAGACCCGCCCCTCCAATTAAGCATGACGCGGGCCGGAGCCACGCCTTCGGATTCTCCCATACGTCATCTGATTGCAGCCTTGATTTATATATTACATTCTACAAGTTTTTTTTACAGTGGTGAGGGGTCGGAACCACTGTCATTCTTTATTGTGTCCCCAATAATTCTTATTTTGCAGCATAAACATAAATAAAAGAAAACATATTAAGCCTTTTTTAAAAGTACTTTTATTGAATTTGAAAACAACTTTGCCATTCTTTAAAAGTCATAATGTAACACCATGTAGTGACATATGTTTTGAAATAACACATTTTAACATCGGAAAAACTGGTATTTTTTTAAATTCTTAACCTTTTTTTTTTTATTTCAGTATATGGAAAATCAAATTACTCGTAAAAGACATTGATAGCAAAAGAAAGTCTGTTTGACATAAGAATAACAATATTTCCAGACATGTCCTTTGCCTTTCTTCCAGCAGACTTATCACTCCTGTCTGAGGGCACCTGCTGGATCTTGCCTTGTTTATGCGCTCAGGCAGGCGGTATGTGCACACCTCTCGTTACATGCATGAACGATCACTTTCACCAGTACTAAAAACCCGGAGCTATAGTTCCTTATGCCCTAACTTTAAAGGGAAATCACCAACCCTAAGTAGTCCAGTAGAGAGCTTTTGCTCATGGGTGAAATTCTGGTTGTGTATTATGAATTTACTACTATTAATGACCCTGCTTGTGTTCACATGGCATGAGCTCCTCTTGTCTTTACCCGGGGGCTGTTATTTTGACTTTCTCAAGTTTCTCGCAATCCTGGTTCCCATTGTACTACTTCACCAGGAAGTGATCTTTTGGCTACTTCTTGTCCACCCACCATCCACCTTCTTGTCTCATCCTTCAGCAGTATTTTCGGTCACGTGTTAAAGCCCCATGATTCAATTCTTTTAATCTGGAGCTTAATTCCTGAGCTCTTGTATCAGGGTCTATTTTTAAAGCAATGAATCTGACATTCACTAAAATATTCCCTGGTGAAGAATCTTCTAAGCCCATGTGTTTCAGTGGCAGTATTTGATTCTCCATCAGGGAATGTTTCAGTGATTTCACTGCTTTTTAAATAGACCCCATTGTGAACTCCAGTGCATTGTGTCTGTGGTCATTGGACCTTAGCTGAGACCCAACACATCAAAATATGTCTAACTTCTATATCATAAGTAATAAAAAAACAACTTAAAACAGAACTTATTGATCATGTGGTTCTTGGAACTTTTTCTATAATATAAGTATGCACAGCCTATTTGATAGGCATGTGTTTTGGTATGACCTCCGTCAGCAATGCCAGGTCCACTTGCTCCCGTTTTGCTCGTTTGAACTCTGGTATTCTTTTAGGTCCACCTTCTTTTGTCAGCTAAAAATTCATAGGT
>NC_092863.1:97880957-97896043 GCF_032062135.1 Pyxicephalus adspersus | reverse complement strand
GTATTTAAAGGAAAGTAAAAAAGAATAGTAAGTCTGGAAGAACAGAAGGAAAGAAAGAGAGACAGGGACAGAATTTCTGGGCCCTGTTCTAGGTAAACTTCCTGGACCCCCTTCCCCCATGTTCTAGTATTGTAAAGCCGAGCCCTTTGATTGGGCCTTCTGTACCCCTTTCCTGTTGGCCCTGGAGGAAGTTAGACTAATGAATCAGGGAAGAAGACTGCTCGGGATCAGTTTTATGGAACATAGAAGACATTTTTACCTTTTTTAAAATATAAAACTTTTATAGTATCTTAGTCCAATTGCAATAAATAATTTTGCTTTTTTTTTTTTGCTCTCATTTTGCTGACATGCTGCTTCAGCAGCTATTTCTGCCCCAGTCCTATGCAATGATTAATGAGAAGACCACTTCATTGCACCCATGGCATGCCTTCCTTAACTATGCAATATCTCAAGCACACTAGTGTAGTCAACAGGGAGTATGACATTAGTTCCAGAAAAAGTACAGTTCTGGATTGTATGGCCTATATGCAGGATTACACATGTAAACAATGGGAATGTGTACATTCAGGAAGTATAGCAAAAGTAAGAAAGGCTGAGAACACCTTATATGTTGGTGCCTGGAGTAGGCAAAGCCAAATATTTCACACAGATTTGGTGGGGTTCTAAAATATCACGGGCCTAACAATATCACATTTGCATTTATGCAGTATGCCTGCATGCATTGGGAAGGGATGTAGCCGTTTAGGGCGACAACACCCACAAAGACTGGTAAAGCTTCCAAATCATAAAACTAAGTTTTAGATGTGCTTTAAGACAAATGATCACCTCTGAAAGCACTCCATTGGACCTTGTCTTGTATTGTCCAAGCACCTGCTTTCCCTTCTATCAAAATACAGAGCAGAGAGTTCAGCACATATGCCAAGGTGCAGAAAAGGACTGCAATTGGACTCCTTAGGCTGGAAGTTTGCCCAGTAGGGAGCAGTTCTTTATTTTTTTTACAGGCCCTATTGGGTCTGTAGTGGTGGCCCTGATCCCTAGTGTTGCTCAAGGGCTGAAAGGGCATAACCCTTACCCCTGGGGAACCACAAATTTGTCTAGATTTAGAATAATGTTACCTACGTAGAGTATAGCAGATGTCTTCTTACATCAAATAGCCTCCCCTAATAATACACAAGGCCTGTTAAACTTCTCCAGGCCTCAGAGGGTAAATGTGAGTGATCTACTGCAGATGTCCCTGCTGAGGAGCCCCCCTCCCTGTCTTTCTAACAATGCACTTCAATTTGGAAGAGCCACTTGAAACAAGTCCATTTGTTTTATTATTATTTGAACCCATGAAGCCTCAGCGTGCATAACTAAAATGCTGTGTCATTTTCTATTATACAATTATTGACTCTTTTTTCCTTTTTCATCATTGCAACCAGAACAATTGATTAAAATCTTTTTATCCTTAGAATATAAAGCACTGAAATGCCAACCCCCGATAGAAAGCTATCCTTTGCTGCCAGTTTCTGCGAGAATGTTTGCGTGTTGTCTGGCCACCTTTTAATTTGTTGAACAGCACTTTTAGCAGCTGGCCTTTTTGGAATGGGTTCTGGATACTGATACATATGTGTGTCTGTACTTATCTGTCGATTTTAAACACAATGGCTTAATTGAGTTTAGATATGACAGTTATTTTCACACGTGGAAGAGTTTACTTGGTGCTCCCAGCTGTCATATATTATTGTCAAAATCAATGTCCCAGGAGTTTTGACTCTTTTTCTGTAAGCGCTTATTCTATGCTTTGCTGCAAAATTTTGATTCTTACCTCCAGTTTTTGCATCTGTTGCTAATCTTTCTCAAGTTTGGTACACCCAGGCCCCAACTTTAAATACTCCCGAAGGTATAGAGATTTAACCCATTGTTGCACCTTTACGTACTACCTCTTACAACGTTCTGTGGCATCTATGCACCTTGTATTTAAAGGGAAGTTATGATGGTTTGGGGTATGTTAACTTTAATGTGTTTTTGTTTAAAGTGTTTTATTACATTTTTGCTTTGTATATACATTTGGTTTGTTGTTTTTATATAGGTTGGAGAGGACCTTTCCCAAGTTTTTACTGCTGTGTCTCGAGTGGGGCGACTTCCCCTAAGGACTGCCTGTAAAGTCAGAAAACGACCAAAATTTTCTCCAAAGGAGACCTAGACCAAAATGCACTTTTAGTAGCATGTGAAAGGGTTTGAGTGTTGTGTATAACAAATGAAGGAAAATCTCCCCATTAGAGTCACAGGTGGACATAACATTAGAATATGTTATCTCTCCCTATTCCATTCTACCAAAATCTAAATTAACATTTTAAAGCGGAAACAAACCATGCAATACTCATTGATATGATCTTTGGCCATGTTGATTGACCAGGCCAAAATGACTTAACTCCTGCAACTGGATTCAGTCCTGGCAAACACAGGTGTGAAGCCCAGATTGGTGCTCTATGTGCAGCTCATCGTTTCACAGTTCTACCGTGCAATCAGGCTGGTAAAAAAGATTATTGCTGAAGGGACATCACCCTTTTCTTTCTGATATGCCCTGCCTGATTGCAACTTTTAAAAGTAAAACCTTACTTTTGCAATAACTCAGATGGCACAGTATTATGGATTTTTAAAGGAGCACAACAGAGGGTGTTTGACTTCAGATCATCTTGCTCTTTTTGATTTGGAGAGGAATAGGGGGTGCCTGTTGTTGCTCTGATTGTGTGTGCAGTGCCTGTACAAGGATTAAAGGGGATAGCGGAGAACCATCGGGTGCCAGTGTTGAATGATGTAGGAGATAACCTGGATTGGAGTGTATTATAGTCAATTCAAGGCATAGGCCTGACCACTGTCACATGAAGAGCTTACCCTTAAGTGAATGTAACATGAATGTGCATCTTGAGGGGCTTTCAGGAGGTATTCCCTAAATGAGCCGGTTCAATTATTGCTTTAAATCACTGGCCTTAAAAGCATTAGTATTTTATTTTTGTGTAGGAGTGCTATCTTGACTGTAGCCATGGCCAGTAGGTTACAAGCCAGTCATAAGGCTTCTCGTCTGTTGACCATTGTCAGAGGCACTAATCAACTGACAGGTTTTCATTTACATTGACCCTTCTTGGACTATGCCCTTGTGCAATGTCCGAATTTCATTTTTTGAAATAAAGTTTAAACTCTTTGGCTCAGTAATAGCTCAGTAAGCTAAGTAAAAACTTACTACCCAGGGTGTAAGAATCACTAATAGGGGGTTCTTCCTTTCCCGTCACACAATGCCTGTAACCTTTGGCTAATGTTGGACTTTAATTATCCTTAATATATTTGATTTAATAATTTATGTAAAGCCGACTTATTTTGTTTTTCATATTTGTTCAGTGGGGCCCACAGTGCATTGTCCTACCTTAGATTTGCCCTTGCACCCTGCAGTTAGATTTTGTGAAAGCCAATTTGACCTATCCATATCCTTCTATATTTGGATTGTGGGAAGAATAAAGCCATGCTAAGACCGGGAGAACGTCAGTTACTCAATAATAGAAAATAGAAACCAGGGCCCCAGCTTTGTAGACTTGAAAAAATAACTTTTTCAAGCAGATAAACATACATTAGTGTTCATGTAATGAGCATGCCCTAAATTAGGTTCATATATCCCCATCAGATCCTTGTTATTCCTGTTGCTACACAACCAAGTCCATACTGATTTCTGAGGACTATAGCCTTTTTAATACCAGTTTGCATCAATCAAACCCTGGAATCTAGACTGAAATAACCATATGAAGAAGCAACAGTTTAAAAGAAGAACAAATCCAATGCGTAAAATCCAGAAGTGGTTTTATAGTTGATGGGTGGAATTTAATCCTTGCCAACCCCATTCATGTTTTATGACTTAACCTCTGTTACTGATTCAATAGTAAAATATTTTATGTACTATGAAGAAAAATATTCCTGCAATGAATACATGCTTTTTTATCATTGAGTTTTTACCGTGAATCATACTGCTAAAGCTTTATCATGGTGAGATCACACAGTTCCCAATGACATGCTGGATCTGAACAGTTTCAGTATTACACCCTTAAAACAGGTGTGGTTCATCACACAGAATTTTTACCAAATCTTTTCTTTTTTTGATTTAACCCTTCTCATGATTCTTAGTGAAATAGGTTTGTTTCCTACGGCAGTCTTATATGCTTGTAGTCAGATACTAAAGTTATAAGTTGAATACTGAAATTTGTGAACAGAAATTGCAGAAGATTATAAAAATCAGTGACTAGTGCTAAAAAAATATTATCAAAAAAGTGCACCTTCTACTATTAATAGAAGGTTCGTCAACAATCTCTGAGCACCCTCTCCATCCCAAAATCACCTACTCTTTTAAAAAAGAAAAGCTAGAATTATACCTAGCTTTTTGTCCCATCATGCTGCACATTTGATTGTTCTTCAGGGAAGATGTCCATGGAACACGGGGAATCTAGATAGAACACATTCCAGTCAAGTGTCTGCTTAGGAGGATGGGTCAGTGTCCCAGAAGGACTGTGCCAAAATTCTTGTCTAGGCATGGTGGTCAGATGATGGGGGTGATGTACCTATTTCTTTCTAGGTCCATTTTTTTATTTTTTTTTACCCATTAAAAGCAGCCAATTTGAGTAGAGGACCCTTTAAAATGTAAGTGGACCATGTGTTTTAGTGGAAAGACTACTTGAAATGAGCCTTGTTAGACTTTTTGTGTGTTTCGTGCTTGCACGCTGAGTAATATGTCATGCTTAAAGGTATAAACTCCCAAAGAAAATGTCATCCTCAGGCAATTTTTCTGTCTACAATGATAGTGGTGGGAATTGGGCAATATCAGAGGTGGACATAGGGTGGTGCAAAGTGTGCCGCTGCACAAGGGCCAACGGACCCTCATTGGCTTTTGGGGGGTCTGAAGTCCGCTGGGCAGGAAGGCTCAAGTCAGTTCTGCACAGGAGCCCACTGTTGGCTATGTTTACCATTGGGCAGCTTTGATATTTGGAGGGGAGCAATTGTGCTGAGCTTGTGGGTGATGAGACAAAAGTGCCCAGAGGCAGGTGCAGTAGTCCTCAGCTGGGATTAAGACAAAACATTGGTGTCATTGCACAACACCTTGCATAGAGGTCTGCTTTCCGTGCTGCTGCTCTCGCCCTCCACCTTGTGTCGCCAGTACTATACAGACTTGATATTAGGTATGAAATTGCTGTACCACACACAGACTTCAAAAAGCTAAAGCTGGGTGTTTCCTGCACACCAGCCTGAAATCAGGAAATGGTGGGATTGTGATCACAAATGTTTTTTAGCATGCATGCCCTTATTATGAAAAAATATATCTGATGCTAGGTGCACATTCATTTTCCTCTTGAACACCTTGATGTCCTGAACCACAGATAATTCTGTTATGCATATTTTCCACTAGCTCTCCTGTTTGATGGTTTGGCCCAACTGCATGTTCTTCATGTTGGGTTTGGCAATATGTCAAAATAGCACTAGTTAACTAGTTAAGTAGCACTAATTAACATTAGTTAAAAGCTTTTGGAGGCTGGTGCAGATGCCCACTTATATGTGCAGCACCTCCCTATGTACCATCCCAAAGTCACCCCTCACTCTCAAGCAGAATCCTGTCAGGGTTGGTTTTATATAGTTTATTCTATCTGAAAAGATTTAGTGAGAAACTATGTGAGCAGTAAGCCAGTCCTATCAAGACCTACTTTGTTTTCTGTAGGACAAGCCCGTGGCTTAGAGGTTCTGTAACTCGCTTTTTTCATACCAAAGGCCAATGGGAGTTTATACGTTAATTTCATATTTTTTTGGATTCCTTGAGCTTCCCCAGATTCCAACAGAACTACAAATTAATTCCTTGCGATGAAATCCAGGGCAATGATAAAGCCATAGATACTCAATAAAAAGTTCAGTTACGATTGTACGAAGCCAAGGACAATCCAGTTGAGTAATGGTTTAAGGTAGGAAACTATGATGAGAACTTTGTGTTTCTTTCATCATTATTGCTGTTTGTCAGGGAGAAAGCACTTTTGGGAATCAAAGGCTGTGTGAGCTGAAGGGGGAAGATGCTCAGTTCTATACCAAGCTAACATTCTTTTTTAGAACATCATGGGGAGGTCTCCAGCGTGCCGAGTCTTTAAAACCAGATGTTACTTGTCAGGGTGTTCATAGCCTTTGACAAGTTTGTCAGAAGGTCATATAAATATATTCTTTCCATTAGTCTCCCTTCTCATGTGTGTTTTGCATTAAAGTGGACCTGTCACCAGAGGGGGGCCTGTAGTTTTTTTTATTTATTGAACATTTTCACTTTCCAGCAAATGTGATTTTACAAGTCAGTTTATATAACCGCTTTTCAATATTCAAGAAAGTATGTCAACTTTTCAGGAACTTATGAGAGTTGACTGTGTTACAGATTAATTGTATTGTTGTAAAAGAAGATATTTTCCTATAAACTTCCTGTTTAGTAATTTTGTAGGGCAATGCCTACAGTCATGGTTAAGATATTCTATCCTTAAATGACCGATCATTAAATGGCTAGTCCCGGGGAAAACCAGTTGTCTGACTAAAAGTGGCCCTTCAATAGTCATTGGGTACACAACCAATGTATTATTAGACCATAATTATATAGCACCAACATATTATGCAGCAGTAGAGCTTAGAAGTTAAGAGGATTGTATTATTCTGTTTGTTTATAATGGAAGTTTGGTAAATAGTGTCACATCCCCCTTCTAAGCATACAATTTTTGGCTTTCCCAAGCCAAAAATTGTACACAACCGTTATAAACAATTCATGGTGATGGTGATGATGGTTATTCATATACCCATTGACATATCACGCATCCTAAGGTGCCAGATGTTACCGTCAGGTTGAGGTATGTCGCTCATCCCAATATTTGCTTCAGACATTGTCACATAAGTAGAAAGTCAAATCTATTTAGAAAGAATTGGCTTGTAAACTTGTGTGGGTCTGGCAGCACTGAGACGTTTATCCCTTAATATAGCAAAATTGTACCCTGTCTCATTGTTTTGTACAATTTTTCTATGTTTTCCCAAAGGATGTGGTACGAGCCATTTCCATCCTTTTTTTTTCGATATCTCCTAATATGCAAATCTCATTGAAGCTTCAAAACTTTCATTTTACCTTTTACAACCCAGGGTTTTGGATGTTAGGTTCTTTATGCTGGCATCTGTAGAAGATGTACATTTCGTAATGTTTTTCATTTTTCTGAATCATTTTCAAACATTGGTAGTAGATTCCTAAGTGTGCCGTTATCAGTTCATATGGACACAATGGAATGTCCACTAGTTTTGTCTCTCCCATCGGACAGACAACCTTCATGACATCATTAACATCTGTATAAGTCATCATTTTGACAGCAGAATCGTGAAAAGCACAATTGTCCAAATGAACCCAACTAGTGATTGACATTTTCTCTTATTCACTTCCTTTTCATAGATTTGTTTACACTGACTTGTTTGGTGAGGGACACCATCTGTAACATCAACACATTGTTTGTAGCGCACAGCATTTTGTTGAAAGGATAAAGTATAAAGAGTGATCCTGATGACAAACTAAAAATTGCCTTTAAAGATCACTTTGTCACCTCTCTTTCTTGTCAGCCAAACATCAACAACATCAAGTGGTTTGTCTTTATGTTTTCATGAAACAGCTTGGAAAAGGCTGCCATGTACATGAAGTATTTTAATGTCTTTCAATCTTCTAACACCCCAATAAAGTCACATTTTTTGTTTTCATTCCAGTAATCGTCAAATTTGCTAATTGTGACATTTTGTGCATTGTGTGCAATTAAATGATACTGATTTGCTCATATTTCAGAAGTGTTCTTAGCTTGATCTGGCACCAATTTCTTTATGCTAAAATCTGCAACTTTTACAAATAAAATACTTGGTGATTCTGCCGTGTCAGTCAAAGCTTAGAAACTTCTTGTTAAAGGGTAACAAAAATCTACCCTGTTCTTATTTCATTACACATAAGTCAGGTATGATAGCGGCACCAATAGCACAGCAACAAAGTATGAAAAAAAACTAAAATTAAAAAAAATAAAAAAGACACGATGTGCAATAGAAATCTAAATGTTCAGTTCAGTGTTGGCATCCAAATCCAAGTGATTTTATGGGTCAGTGCTTTGTATTTGTAAACTGTATGTTGTGCCACCTCTTTACTAAATTCTTTAGTATGTAGTATGCTAACTTTAAGATCATTTGTCCATATGGTCATATAATCTCTTTCTCTATTGCAGCTAGAGTTGGAATTATGTTGGCAAGATTACAATATAGAGAAATGTATGTTCTGTGTTTTTGGCTATCGTATCCCCAACCATCATATAAACCAGTGCTGTAACATTAGATGCTTCTGATTTCACAAATGTAATCATTTGAAAAGTTTTTACTTTTAGCATATAACACGAGGTTAACCAGGGCAAAATTTACCCTCTACCAAGCCCTGATTAAAGCCCTGATTAAGGTTCCAACCGATGCTATCCCCCACCCTCCATTTGCTGTTTATACTTTGCGGTTACTTTCACATTTCAACGACAGGGACAGTGGGAACTTGTTACATTTTGTAGGTCCATGAGCCCACTACTTTATTTTGGTAAAGCGCAGAATCATTGGTACCAAATTGCCCAGCCTCAAAGCTTAACTTTGAGCACTTTTATTATTACACTTTTCACCCATTTTTTTATCATTGCACGGGGGCAAAGGTATCTGTCAAAGGGCAGCTTCTGCTACATATTCATGGTGCAGTGCAACACAACTTATAAAGGACTAGTCAACTAAACTGGGAAACAGTGGCAGATATAAAAGAGGTAAAAACTAAGGTTTCCAGTGTTGTGCTTTAAGTTCTGTCCACTGGTTTTATAAGGCACAGGGTATTGGGCTATAGGTTAGTATCCATTGCAAACTTTCAATTTATATGGGTTTTAGGGAGGGTAAGTTGTGACTCCATTTCATCAAAGATTCAAGTCAAGTTCTTCAAAGATTGAATAGAAATTTATTTAAACTATATTTAAAAAGTATATTTTTGTATATTTATTGTTCTCACATAGGTCTTATAACAAGCACTTTTTATTTCTTAACCAGGCTGGTTGCACATCCGTTATTCAAATTAGGACATATTTGACATTGCATTGAATTATGCAATGTACATTCCAGGAATATGTTAGGAAACTGGTATTGTTGTTGAAATTGGCCCGGAGTACATATCTGTGGCTGACTGCTTTTGTTTCTCTAAGGTTTAGCTTGGCCTTCATTACTTAAGAAGTGTAATTAACGACTGAAAGAAGAAAATTCTACCAAGAAAAATATGTGGTTTGAAAACCTGTGATGAGTCTCATTAGAAGCTTTACAAGAGAAAACGATCACACCAGGCTACAAGAAAAAGCTTGTACACCTATATTTTATTGTAGATAATGTAGTGTTTTTACTGGGTATTTTTCCTTATATGTATTGTTGTTATTTTCACGGACAGATTTGTACTTTGTCTCTGCTCGGCCAGCTACCTTGTTTTCTAGGGACGAAAGTGGAGGGTCATAGGTGGGAGCCATGATATCTATGGGCAGAACATCCCTTCTAATAAATATAATAAAGCTGGTATGGCTGTAAAAATGGCACAAGTAGCGACCATGGCTCTTGTTACCTGCCTTTTTTAGTTTTTGGGTTTAATTCCACTTTAAGATCCAAACATAATAATTAAAAGATTTGTTTGTTTAATAGGCATTATGAATGAAAAGTTGTGTTTGAAAATGTACATGTTTAAAGGAATAGTACTCATTGGAGCCAAAATCTGTTATAGTCTGCAAAAGCACTGTGATGCTTATGAGCTAACCGTTCTCAAAATTGTCAACCCGTCCCCCAGCAATTTTATTGACAGTACTGTTCAGGGGCTTTAAATAGTTTCCTATCTGTTATTTTACATGCCAAAAAAACATTCTTTTTTGCAAATTGCTCCCAAATTTTCAAATAAAAAAAAAAAATAATTATCAAGAATATAGTTTTTGTGGTAATCAATTAGGCAATGCAGATAGACCCTATTGAGAGATGATATGTGCCTTTTAGGGCTCTATTTATAAAACAGGGAATCTGACATTGCCTCAAACATTTCCTGGTGGGAATAAATTTCACAGATCCAGTTAATCAAATCCACATGAGAATGTTTGAGGGAATGTCCCATTCCCTGTTTTATAAATGGAGCCCAAAGTGTTTATCTGCACTTCTATATTTTACATGAATTGATTTTTATTTTTGATAGTTTTATTTATTTTAGGAAAATGTGTGATTTCCTGAATTATGTCTGATGTCAACTGAAAAAACTGTTAATTTTGTTAGAAATTCCAGGCTGTCCTATGCATGTAGTGTTGTGTCATCCTTATGTCTGGGTTTCCTTTGAACTGCAGAACACTTTTCCTTACTCTATTGCAAATGGTAAGGCCTCCCATAGTTCCAATTTACTTCCTATACAAGGGTGACAACGCTGCTCTCCAAGAATACTGTACAGTGAGTCACCTTTCATTATTCTAAGACAGGGAGTGTGTTACTGTCAGGATCATCAGGTCAACAAAGAATAAAAAAACCTTAAAATCCAATTTAAACTTGTGGTTTAAACACTGCTATTTAAAAGAATAAGAGAGCATGGGAGCCACTTTATTTATGGTGGCGTGGTTTGTAAAATTGACAGTTTGTTTTGTCACCGCACTTGCTCATCCACACTCAACCACATGACAAAGCAGTTGTGAAAAAACCCTGCAGTTGACATCATAGTAGTTGACGAGGGATAGCGGCTATCAGTATGTCTTAATTGCAATAATATTAATAATTGCAATGTATTATGTTTTTTGTTCTTAGGTTTTAAAGCAATGTTTCTCAAACAGGCCTCCGTGGAACTGTAGGGTTCCTCCAGAAGTTGCTAGGGGTTCCTTGAGCAATGGGAAATTTTGTGCCTCTTGGGTTAGTTTAAGTGTCTCCAATATTCTTTTTGGCTATCTGTAAGTATGGCATTCTTTCCAATGGCCAGCAATGTAGGAGGCATTCTTCTCACTTTCCCCCATGCTAATGTACTTTAAGCTGTGGATATAGTACTTATGAGGGGGGTTCCCTAAAGACCTGAAATTTATTTATATACCAAAAAAATATTTGATCACCAAAGACATTCACTTTTGCATTTTTCTATTTACCAAAAAGAAACAAAACTTTTTTTTCATAACCATTTCCACCCTTCTTTAATTATTCATTCTCAATCATTCTGATCACATATTAAAAAAAAAATTAAAGTGACTAACAAGTTAAAAACCTCATAATAACACATTTATTTATTGTGTTTTTTATTTTATTATTAAATCTTTATTAAATAGTTGGTGTATATATAGTTTTCACATAGGTGCTAGTTTTACACGGAACTCACATTTAACTTATTCCAGTTATAAAACCACTTTTTATTGGGGCAAATAAAATGGTTGATATTGTTTTTCTACCATTGAATTAATTATAATTTGATTGAAAGCATCAAGTATGTGAAGTGTCTTCGGCATAATGAAATTGTGTGAAAGTCAGCTTTTACTACCAGACACCGATAATGTCGAGCCAAGGTGGATGGTGAGAAAACTTGGTTAAATGTCATTATAATGTCATGCTTAGCTTTGGTTTTAATCATGAAAGGCATTTCCTAAATAATCCCTATGAGCGGAGTTACAATGGCTTCTAATTCTAATAGAGCCCCTAAAGAGAGTTTATGTGTTTTTTAGAACCCAGCCAAGTGGAGTCCTGGGTATCTCTTTCTGCTACTACAGTATCTTTATCACTTATTATGTGCTACAAAAACATAAGGGGCAGGCACTTTAAATCACTTTGCTTGTATTTTCTTCCTGAAAGAATACATGGCAGTTTTAAAGTTATTGTTGCTCGGATATTCATTCTGTGCCAGAACTTTTTTTTTTTGCCCTCAAAGGAGTTTAGTGTAATCTTCAGACACATACAGTACACAGCCAAAACAGTCTGTAGGGTATAAAAGAATTGTAAGATCATTTTATTTGTGACTCTTAAAGTGGCAGTTCCTTTAAAGGTTATTGATGGAGTGAGTGCAATATATATATTACCATTTCCCGTTCCTCTGTTCATCTGGGGACATCTGAAAATATAATTGAGGCTGTAAGACGGACTGCAGAACTGTCATTTCTCACATATATAGTATTGTAATTGTTTTATTATTTTGTAAAATTCTTTAGTTAGGGGTTTATCTGGGGGTAAAAATTTTTCAAACAGAAATTATTAATATTAATAAACAGTGTTTGTATAGTGCCAACATATTACCCAGCGCTGCACAATAAATAGGGGTTGCAAATGACAGACTAAGACACAGGAGGAGGAGAGGACCCTTCCCCGAATAGCTTATAATCTTGGAAATCACAATAAATAACATACACAAACCGGAGGTATACAATTACATATTTAGCATAAGGGAACTGCCCCAAAAGCTGATACTTATGCAGATCAAAAATAGCATCTCCATTTATTGTAGGGACCATGAGTTTTATTACTTTTATGTCATTGATGGGCTGTATGGGTGCAACAAGATTTCCAATAATATTTATTTATTATTCTATATTTTATATTGTTTAATATATATTATGACAATATAGTGTGTGTTTGAGCAGTGAGCACTTTATGTTGAAAATGATGTCCATGCCTGCTAGCTACTTTTATTACAGTATAAAGATCCAGATTACATGCATATAACGCTCCAAGAACCTTAGAGATCCACTTTGCTTCGGCTACCTAGAGACACAAAATCTATGTTGGATTCAGTTTAGATTTAAGCCTAATATTATTTACTGATCTCATATTTAATCTTATCACATTTTCATGTGGTCCTAAATGCCACCCCCATCACATAATTTTGTAAAACTATTTTCATGCTTATAGTATGTGCCTGATTTGGAGAGAGGGAAGTGTGTGAAAAACAGAACACAAAGGCTACCTAATTATGCTACTGGGCAAATGTTTGCAATAAACAAACAGATAAATTGACCAATGACCAATGATCGGATGGTTGTACTAAGTCTAAACAATCACTGAGATCTATATGTGATCTCCTGAACCAAATCTTTCTCTGTGGTTTGCTTTTTTTTTTGTTTTGCTTTTTAGGCACACCCAGTAATTTTTATGAATAGTTGGTGGGGGTTTATGTTATTGGCATTTTTTTATTTTCTTGAATGCTTGAAAAATCTTTGTTGGGAATTTTTTTCAAAAATATTACGGTAAAAGGTACACATGAAAAACGTGAATTTTCTTTTTTTAGAAGAGCATCTACTATAGATATATATATATATATTACCGTTGGCGTTGGTGTGTTAAGTGTGGACTAGAAATCTTTTGCACACTATTCTTTTAATAAATTAGTTTGTGTGTTTTTATTTACTAAACATAAAATGCAGCTGAAATTAAAATAAAAACATACAACTTTAGTCTAATATAAATATAACATTAGTTCAATTTAAAAATATCAAATGGTAACAATTTATGCAAAGTAAACATAAAAGTAGGTAATAATAAAATACATAAGTGTGCCGATTATTTAAGAAAGATAAAAAAGCAGTATAAATGAAAAATAATTAAAATAAATGTGAAGCCAAATATTTCTTACCAGTGGCTGATGAATTGGTAGCTAAAAGGACAGTTATTTGATTACAGTTTTTATTTTTCAAAAGGTTGTATCGCTGTCCTTTTTAAGTATTTTTATAGGAAAACTATAGATGGAGCTATAGAAATTCTTATGCAAGACCCTGTTGGCAGATATTCATAGTTTTAGTAGTTTCATATTTTTGCTGTGATAGATGAGCTGCTTATCATCTTACCGTTTAGCAGTGTCTGTTTTGTTGATATATTTTTATTTTTCTTACATTTTCAGGAAGAAGTATTTAGCCCGTATCATGTTTTAAAAATATGCTTTAAAAGAATCAATTTCATGGTGAATGCATTTAGTCCGTAAACAAGCCTTTTAAGCTACATCTTAGTCCTGGGTAGCAGACCATTTTACAAGTAACCGATACTTTTACAAGCCAGGGTTTCAGACAGAGTAATTGTCTGTGTCTGATATGAGAATTTCTATTCTTTATTGTAGTGTGAAAAAAACATTTTAAATGCACATTAAATTTATTTGATTAGGCGCATACCATTTTATTTTTTTATTATTTCTTTTTTTTAGGTTTTCTTATGTATATTCTTTACTTTTTTATTTTTTTATTTTCTTTTATCAAATTTATTCATTGGTCTAAGTACTGAAATAAGTAATTAGTCTGTCAATCCCGAAATAATCTTTTAAAAATTGGTTCTAGATATTAAATAAATTCCTTTTCTTTATTTGTATATGACAACAGTAACTTATGGTAATATATATTACTTTCAGATGAATTTTATCCAGGATTTAGATATATATTATTTTACATTTTTAATAATACTGTGGTAATTTTGCAGTGCAATTTGATTTTTTTTCCCTTTACTTGTAGTTCACCAAGCAATAAATTATTAGAATTTTTACTTATGTATGCTTATTTTTTTTTTTTTTTTAGTGAAACTTCTTTAAATTATTAAAAGAAGATACACATGCACACAAACTGTGTATGTATATATATATGTGTATGTGTATATATAAAAGTATTTTTATAATCTAATTTTTTTTAAATTGCACTAAATTAATTTCAAGGAATTTTATGAAATCACTTCTATTTTTGTACTTAAAAATATTCAGACGACCAAAGTGTTTAGAAACACATGACCGACCCCTACTCATGTTTCAAATGCTTTTCTTGAATGCCACCCAAACTGTCATGGTAAATTGTTTAATTCTTCCCCAAGGAAGATTCTTAGGTTTCACGCCTTTTTTTTCTACCCACTATTCTCCTGGCCTTAAGAACAGTTGAAAACAAGTGCCTTTGGATTGTTTTGATCTGAGTTGGTTGGAACTCTTCATTTTTCCTAAAAGCTTGACATTTTTAGCTGCTACAAGAACCAGTAAACAACAACCAGCAAACAAAATTACAAAAAAAGTATAATTTGCAAAAAAT